>NW_027520280.1:300000-469989 GCF_051991245.1 Festucalex cinctus | reverse complement strand
ACAATTGCTGATTATGGCTGTCAAATCTAAACCAAACGTTGTGCACTCAAATCTTTTGCTGTATTTAGTTTATTTTGGCATCCGGATGATGATTCTAGCATGAAATTGCTTGGGCACCTGTTAATTTTTAAGATTTTGACACATTCAGCTCAAATGTACACAATTGCTGATTATGGCTGTCAAATCTAAACCAAACGTTGTGCACTCAAATCTTTTGCTGTATTTAGTTTATTTTGGCATCCGGATGATGATTCTAGCATGAAATTGCTTGGGCACCTGTTAATTTTTAAGATTTTGACACATTCAGCTCAAATGTACAATCATGCGCTAAAAACGCATTTAAAGCAATAAAAAGGTGATTATGGCTGTCAAACCTAAACCAAACGTTGTGCACTCAAATCTTTTGCTGTATTTAGTTTATTTTGACATCCGGATGATGATTCTAGCATGAAATTGCTTGGGCACCTGTTAATTTTTAAGATTTTGACACATTCAGCTCAAATGTACAATCATGCGCTACAAACGCATTTAAAGCAATAAAAAGGTGATTATGGCTGTCAAACCTAAACCAAACGTTGTGCACTCAAATCTTTTGCTATATTTAGTTTATTTTGGCATCCGGATGATGATTCTAGCATGAAATTGCTTGGGCACCTGTTAATTTTTAAGATTTTGACACATTCAGCTCAAATGTACACAATTGCTGATTATGGCTGTCAAACCTAAACCAAACGTTGTGCACTCAAATCTTTTGCTATAATTAGTTTATTTTGGCATCCGGATGATGATTCTAGCATGAAATTGCTTGGGCACCTGTTAATTTTTAAGATTTTGACACATTCAGCTCAAATGTACAATCATGCGCTACAAACGCATTTAAAGCAATAAAAAGGTGATTATGGCTGTCAAACCTAAACCAAACGTTGTGCACTCAAATCTTTTGCTGTATTTAGTTTATTTTGGCATCCGGATGATGATTCTAGCATGAAATTGCTTGGGCACCTGTTAATTTGTAAGATTTTGACACATTCAGCTCAAATGTACACAATTGCTGATTATGGCTGTCAAATCTAAACCAAACGTTGTGCACTCAAATCTTTTGCTGTATTTAGTTTATTTTGGCATCCGGATGATGATTCTAGCATGAAATTGCTTGGGCACCTGTTAATTTTTAAGATTTTGACACATTCAGCTCAAATGTACACAATTGCTGATTATGGCTGTCAAACCTAAACCAAACGTTGTGCACTCAAATCTTTTGCTATAATTAGTTTATTTTGGCATCCGGATGATGATTCTAGCATGAAATTGCTTGGGCACCTGTTAATTTTTAAGATTTTGACACATTCAGCTCAAATGTACAATCATGCGCTACAAACGCATTTAAAGCAATAAAAAGGTGATTATGGCTGTCAAACCTAAACCAAACGTTGTGCACTCAAATCTTTTGCTGTATTTAGTTTATTTTGGCATCCGGATGATGATTCTAGCATGAAATTGCTTTGGGCACCTGTTAATTTGTAAGATTTTGACACATTCAGCTCAAATGTACACAATTGCTGATTATGGCTGTCAAATCTAAACCAAACGTTGTGCACTCAAATCTTTTGCTGTATTTAGTTTATTTTGGCATCCGGATGATGATTCTAGCATGAAATTGCTTGGGCACCTGTTAATTTTTAAGATTTTGACACATTCAGCTCAAATGTACAATCATGCGCTAAAAACGCATTTAAAGCAATAAAAAGGTGATTATGGCTGTCAAACCTAAACCAAACGTTGTGCACTCAAATCTTTTGCTGTATTTAGTTTATTTTGACATCCGGATGATGATTCTAGCATGAAATTGCTTGGGCACCTGTTAATTTTTAAGATTTTGACACATTCAGCTCAAATGTACAATCATGCGCTACAAACGCATTTAAAGCAATAAAAAGGGTGATTATGGCTGTCAAACCTAAACCAAACGTTGTGCACTCAAATCTTTTGCTATATTTAGTTTATTTTGGCATCCGGATGATGATTCTAGCATGAAATTGCTTGGGCACCTGTTAATTTTTAAGATTTTGACACATTCAGCTCAAATGTACACAATTGCTGATTATGGCTGTCAAATCTAAACCAAACGTTGTGCACTCAAATCTTTTGCTGTATTTAGTTTATTTTGGCATCCGGATGATGATTCTAGCATGAAATTGCTTGGGCACCTGTTAATTTTTAAGATTTTGACACATTCAGCTCAAATGTACAATCATGCGCTAAAAACGCATTTAAAGCAATAAAAAGGTGATTATGGCTGTCAAACCTAAACCAAACGTTGTGCACTCAAATCTTTTGCTGTATTTAGTTTATTTTGGCATCCGGATGATGATTCTAGCATGAAATTGCTTGGGCACCTGTTAATTTTTAAGATTTTGACACATTCAGCTCAAATGTACACAATTGCTGATTATGGCTGTCAAATCTAAACCAAACGTTGTGCACTCAAATCTTTTGCTGTATTTAGTTTATTTTGGCATCCGGATGATGATTCTAGCATGAAATTGCTTGGGGCACCTGTTAATTTTTAAGATTTTGACACATTCAGCTCAAATGTACACAATTGCTGATTATGGCTGTCAAATCTAAACCAAACGTTGTGCACTCAAATCTTTTGCTGTATTTAGTTTATTTTGGCATCCGGATGATGATTCTAGCATGAAATTGCTTGGGCACCTGTTAATTTTTAAGATTTTGACACATTCAGCTCAAATGTACAATCATGCGCTACAAACGCATTTAAAGCAATAAAAAGGTGATTATGGCTGTCAAACCTAAACCAAACGTTGTGCACTCAAATCTTTTGCTGTATTTAGTTTATTTTGACATCCGGATGATGATTCTAGCATGAAATTGCTTGGGCACCTGTTAATTTTTAAGATTTTGACACATTCAGCTCAAATGTACAATCATGCGCTACAAACGCATTTAAAGCAATAAAAAGGTGATTATGGCTGTCAAACCTAAACCAAACGTTGTGCACTCAAATCTTTTGCTATATTTAGTTTATTTTGGCATCCGGATGATGATTCTAGCATGAAATTGCTTGGGCACCTGTTAATTTTTAAGATTTTGACACATTCAGCTCAAATGTACACAATTGCTGATTATGGCTGTCAAACCTAAACCAAACGTTGTGCACTCAAATCTTTTGCTATAATTAGTTTATTTTGGCATCCGGATGATGATTCTAGCATGAAATTGCTTGGGCACCTGTTAATTTTTAAGATTTTGACACATTCAGCTCAAATGTACAATCATGCGCTACAAACGCATTTAAAGCAATAAAAAGGTGATTATGGCTGTCAAACCTAAACCAAACGTTGTGCACTCAAATCTTTTGCTGTATTTAGTTTATTTTGGCATCCGGATGATGATTCTAGCATGAAATTGCTTGGGCACCTGTTAATTTGTAAGATTTTGACACATTCAGCTCAAATGTACACAATTGCTGATTATGGCTGTCAAATCTAAACCAAACGTTGTGCACTCAAATCTTTTGCTGTATTTAGTTTATTTTGGCATCCGGATGATGATTCTAGCATGAAATTGCTTGGGCACCTGTTAATTTTTAAGATTTTGACACATTCAGCTCAAATGTACACAATTGCTGATTATGGCTGTCAAACCTAAACCAAACGTTGTGCACTCAAATCTTTTGCTATAATTAGTTTATTTGGCATCCGGATGATGATTCTAGCATGAAATTGCTTGGGCACCTGTTAATTTTTAAGATTTTGACACATTCAGCTCAAATGTACAATCATGCGCTACAAACGCATTTAAAGCAATAAAAAGGTGATTATGGCTGTCAAACCTAAACCAAACGTTGTGCACTCAAATCTTTTGCTGTATTTAGTTTATTTTGGCATCCGGATGATGATTCTAGCATGAAATTGCTTGGGCACCTGTTAATTTGTAAGATTTTGACACATTCAGCTCAAATGTACACAATTGCTGATTATGGCTGTCAAATCTAAACCAAACGTTGTGCACTCAAATCTTTTGCTGTATTTAGTTTATTTTGGCATCCGGATGATGATTCTAGCATGAAATTGCTTGGGCACCTGTTAATTTTTAAGATTTTGACACATTCAGCTCAAATGTACAATCATGCGCTACAAACGCATTTAAAGCAATAAAAAGGTGATTATGGCTGTCAAACCTAAACCAAACGTTGTGCACTCAAATCTTTTGCTGTATTTAGTTTATTTTGGTATCCGGATGATGATTCTAGCATGAAATTGCTTGGGCACCTGTTAATTTTTAAAGATTTTGACACATTCAGCTCAAATGTACACAATTGCTGATTATGGCTGTCAAATCTAAACCAAACGTTGTGCACTCAAATCCTTTGCTGTATTTAGTTTATTTTGGCATCCGGATGATGATTCTAGCATGAAATTGCTTGGGCACCTGTTAATTTTTAAGATTTTGACACATTCAGCTCAAATGTACAATCATGCGCTAAAAACGCATTTAAAGCAATAAAAAGGTGATTATGGCTGTCAAACCTAAACCAAACGTTGTGCACTCAAATCTTTTGCTGTATTTAGTTTATTTTGGCATCCGGATGATGATTCTAGCATGAAATTGCTTGGGCACCTGTTAATTTTTAAGATTTTGACACATTCAGCTCAAATGTACACAATTGCTGATTATGGCTGTCAAATCTAAACCAAACGTTGTGCACTCAAATCTTTTGCTGTATTTAGTTTATTTTGGCATCCGGATGATGATTCTAGCATGAAATTGCTTGGGCACCTGTTAATTTTTAAGATTTTGACACATTCAGCTCAAATGTACAATCATGCGCTACAAACGCATTTAAAGCAATAAAAAGGTGATTATGGCTGTCAAACTAAACCAAACGTTGTGCACTCAAATCTTTTGCTATATTTAGTTTATTTTGGCATCCGGATGATGATTCTAGCATGAAATTGCTTGGGCACCTGTTAATTTTTAAGATTTTGACACATTCAGCTCAAATGTACACAATTGCTGATTATGGCTGTCAAACCTAAACCAAACGTTGTGCACTCAAATCTTTTGCTATAATTAGTTTATTTTGCATCCGGATGATGATTCTAGCATGAAATTGCTTGAGGCACCTGTTAATTTTTAAGATTTTGACACATTCAGCTCAAATGTACAATCATGCGCTACAAACGCATTTAAAGCAATAAAAAGGTGATTATGGCTGTCAAACCTAAACCAAACGTTGTGCACTCAAATCTTTTGCTATATTTAGTTTATTTTGGCATCCGGATGATGATTCTAGCATGAAATTGCTTGGGCACCTGTTAATTTTTAAGATTTTGACACATTCAGCTCAAATGTACACAATTGCTGATTATGGCTGTCAAATCTAAACCAAACGTTGTGCACTCAAATCTTTTGCTGTATTTAGTTTATTTTGGCATCCGGATGATGATTCTAGCATGAAATTGCTTGGGCACCTGTTAATTTTTAAGATTTTGACACATTCAGCTCAAATGTACAATCATGCGCTAAAAACGCATTTAAAGCAATAAAAAGGTGATTATGGCTGTCAAACCTAAACCAAACGTTGTGCACTCAAATCTTTTGCTGTATTTAGTTTATTTTGGCATCCGGATGATGATTCTAGCATGAAATTGCTTGGGCACCTGTTAATTTTTAAGATTTTGACACATTCAGCTCAAATGTACACAATTGCTGATTATGGCTGTCAAATCTAAACCAAACGTTGTGCACTCAAATCTTTTGCTGTATTTAGTTTATTTTGGCATCCGGATGATGATTCTAGCATGAAATTGCTTGGGCACCTGTTAATTTTTAAGATTTTGACACATTCAGCTCAAATGTACACAATTGCTGATTATGGCTGTCAAATCTAAACCAAACGTTGTGCACTCAAATCTTTTGCTGTATTT
The DNA here is from genome assembly GCF_051991245.1 of Festucalex cinctus. Taxonomy (NCBI): domain Eukaryota; kingdom Metazoa; phylum Chordata; class Actinopteri; order Syngnathiformes; family Syngnathidae; genus Festucalex; species Festucalex cinctus. The sequence goes on along the minus strand of NW_027520280.1, from coordinate 464,035 downwards.
AGTTTATTTTGGCATCCGGATGATGATTCTAGCATGAAATTGCTTGGGCACCTGTTAATTTTTAAGATTTTGACACATTCAGCTCAAATGTACAATCATGCGCTAAAAACGCATTTAAAGCAATAAAAAGGTGATTATGGCTGTCAAACCTAAACCAAACGTTGTGCACTCAAATCTTTTGCTGTATTTAGTTTATTTTGACATCCGGATGATGATTCTAGCATGAAATTGCTTGGGCACCTGTTAATTTTTAAGATTTTGACACATTCAGCTCAAATGTACAATCATGCGCTACAAACGCATTTAAAGCAATAAAAAGGTGATTATGGCTGTCAAACCTAAACCAAACGTTGTGCACTCAAATCTTTTGCTATATTTAGTTTATTTTGGCATCCGGATGATGATTCTAGCATGAAATTGCTTGGGCACCTGTTAATTTTTAAGATTTTGACACATTCAGCTCAAATGTACACAATTGCTGATTATGGCTGTCAAACCTAAACCAAACGTTGTGCACTCAAATCTTTTGCTATAATTAGTTTATTTTGGCATCCGGATGATGATTCTAGCATGAAATTGCTTGGGCACCTGTTAATTTTTAAGATTTTGACACATTCAGCTCAAATGTACAATCATGCGCTACAAACGCATTTAAAGCAATAAAAAGGTGATTATGGCTGTCAAACCTAAACCAAACGTTGTGCACTCAAATCTTTTGCTGTATTTAGTTTATTTTGGCATCCGGATGATGATTCTAGCATGAAATTGCTTGGGCACCTGTTAATTTGTAAGATTTTGACACATTCAGCTCAAATGTACACAATTGCTGATTATGGCTGTCAAATCTAAACCAAACGTTGTGCACTCAAATCTTTTGCTGTATTTAGTTTATTTTGGCATCCGGATGATGATTCTAGCATGAAATTGCTTGGGCACCTGTTAATTTTTAAGATTTTGACACATTCAGCTCAAATGTACACAATTGCTGATTATGGCTGTCAAACCTAAACCAAACGTTGTGCACTCAAATCTTTTGCTATAATTAGTTTATTTTGGCATCCGGATGATGATTCTAGCATGAAATTGCTTGGGCACCTGTTAATTTTTAAGATTTTGACACATTCAGCTCAAATGTACAATCATGCGCTACAAACGCATTTAAAGCAATAAAAAGGTGATTATGGCTGTCAAACCTAAACCAAACGTTGTGCACTCAAATCTTTTGCTGTATTTAGTTTATTTTGGCATCCGGATGATGATTCTAGCATGAAATTGCTTGGGCACCTGTTAATTTGTAAGATTTTGACACATTCAGCTCAAATGTACACAATTGCTGATTATGGCTGTCAAATCTAAACCAAACGTTGTGCACTCAAATCTTTTGCTGTATTTAGTTTATTTTGGCATCCGGATGATGATTCTAGCATGAAATTGCTTGGGCACCTGTTAATTTTTAAGATTTTGACACATTCAGCTCAAATGTACAATCATGCGCTACAAACGCATTTAAAGCAATAAAAAGGTGATTATGGCTGTCAAACCTAAACCAAACGTTGTGCACTCAAATCTTTTGCTGTATTTAGTTTATTTTGGTATCCGGATGATGATTCTAGCATGAAATTGCTTGGGCACCTGTTAATTTTTAAGATTTTGACACATTCAGCTCAAATGTACACAATTGCTGATTATGGCTGTCAAATCTAAACCAAACGTTGTGCACTCAAATCTTTTGCTGTATTTAGTTTATTTTGGCATCCGGATGATGATTCTAGCATGAAATTGCTTGGGCACCTGTTAATTTTTAAGATTTTGACACATTCAGCTCAAATGTACAATCATGCGCTAAAAACGCATTTAAAGCAATAAAAAGGTGATTATGGCTGTCAAACCTAAACCAAACGTTGTGCACTCAAATCTTTTGCTGTATTTAGTTTATTTTGGCATCCGGATGATGATTCTAGCATGAAATTGCTTGGGCACCTGTTAATTTTTAAGATTTTGACACATTCAGCTCAAATGTACACAATTGCTGATTATGGCTGTCAAATCTAAACCAAACGTTGTGCACTCAAATCTTTTGCTGTATTTAGTTTATTTTGGCATCCGGATGATGATTCTAGCATGAAATTGCTTGGGCACCTGTTAATTTTTAAGATTTTGACACATTCAGCTCAAATGTACAATCATGCGCTACAAACGCATTTAAAGCAATAAAAAGGTGATTATGGCTGTCAAACCTAAACCAAACGTTGTGCACTCAAATCTTTTGCTATATTTAGTTTATTTTGGCATCCGGATGATGATTCTAGCATGAAATTGCTTGGGCACCTGTTAATTTTTAAGATTTTGACACATTCAGCTCAAATGTACACAATTGCTGATTATGGCTGTCAAACCTAAACCAAACGTTGTGCACTCAAATCTTTTGCTATAATTAGTTTATTTTGGCATCCGGATGATGATTCTAGCATGAAATTGCTTGGGCACCTGTTAATTTTTAAGATTTTGACACATTCAGCTCAAATGTACAATCATGCGCTACAAACGCATTTAAAGCAATAAAAAGGTGATTATGGCTGTCAAACCTAAACCAAACGTTGTGCACTCAAATCTTTTGCTGTATTTAGTTTATTTTGGCATCCGGATGATGATTCTAGCATGAAATTGCTTGGGCACCTGTTAATTTGTAAGATTTTGACACATTCAGCTCAAATGTACACAATTGCTGATTATGGCTGTCAAATCTAAACCAAACGTTGTGCACTCAAATCTTTTGCTGTATTTAGTTTATTTTGGCATCCGGATGATGATTCTAGCATGAAATTGCTTGGGCACCTGTTAATTTTTAAGATTTTGACACATTCAGCTCAAATGTACAATCATGCGCTACAAACGCATTTAAAGCAATAAAAAGGTGATTATGGCTGTCAAACCTAAACCAAACGTTGTGCACTCAAATCTTTTGCTGTATTTAGTTTATTTTGGCATCCGGATGATGATTCTAGCATGAAATTGCTTGGGCACCTGTTAATTTTTAAGATTTTGACACATTCAGCTCAAATGTACACAATTGCTGATTATGGCTGTCAAATCTAAACCAAACGTTGTGCACTCAAATCTTTTGCTGTATTTAGTTTATTTTGGCATCCGGATGATGATTCTAGCATGAAATTGCTTGGGCACCTGTTAATTTTTAAGATTTTGACACATTCAGCTCAAATGTACAATCATGCGCTACAAACGCATTTAAAGCAATAAAAAGGTGATTATGGCTGTCAAACCTAAACCAAACGTTGTGCACTCAAATCTTTTGCTATATTTAGTTTATTTTGGCATCCGGATGATGATTCTAGCATGAAATTGCTTGGGCACCTGTTAATTTTTAAGATTTTGACACATTCAGCTCAAATGTACACAATTGCTGATTATGGCTGTCAAACCTAAACCAAACGTTGTGCACTCAAATCTTTTGCTATAATTAGTTTATTTTGGCATCCGGATGATGATTCTAGCATGAAATTGCTTGGGCACCTGTTAATTTTTAAGATTTTGACACATTCAGCTCAAATGTACAATCATGCGCTACAAACGCATTTAAAGCAATAAAAAGGTGATTATGGCTGTCAAACCTAAACCAAACGTTGTGCACTCAAATCTTTTGCTATATTTAGTTTATTTTGGCATCCGGATGATGATTCTAGCATGAAATTGCTTGGGCACCTGTTAATTTTTAAGATTTTGACACATTCAGCTCAAATGTACACAATTGCTGATTATGGCTGTCAAATCTAAACCAAACGTTGTGCACTCAAATCTTTTGCTGTATTTAGTTTATTTTGGCATCCGGATGATGATTCTAGCATGAAATTGCTTGGGCACCTGTTAATTTTTAAGATTTTGACACATTCAGCTCAAATGTACAATCATGCGCTAAAAACGCATTTAAAGCAATAAAAAGGTGATTATGGCTGTCAAACCTAAACCAAACGTTGTGCACTCAAATCTTTTGCTGTATTTAGTTTATTTTGGCATCCGGATGATGATTCTAGCATGAAATTGCTTGGGCACCTGTTAATTTTTAAGATTTTGACACATTCAGCTCAAATGTACACAATTGCTGATTATGGCTGTCAAATCTAAACCAAACGTTGTGCACTCAAATCTTTTGCTGTATTTAGTTTATTTTGGCATCCGGATGATGATTCTAGCATGAAATTGCTTGGGCACCTGTTAATTTTTAAGATTTTGACACATTCAGCTCAAATGTACACAATTGCTGATTATGGCTGTCAAATCTAAACCAAACGTTGTGCACTCAAATCTTTTGCTGTATTTAGTTTATTTTGGCATCCGGATGATGATTCTAGCATGAAATTGCTTGGGCACCTGTTAATTTTTAAGATTTTGACACATTCAGCTCAAATGTACAATCATGCGCTAAAAACGCATTTAAAGCAATAAAAAGGTGATTATGGCTGTCAAACCTAAACCAAACGTTGTGCACTCAAATCTTTTGCTGTATTTAGTTTATTTTGACATCCGGATGATGATTCTAGCATGAAATTGCTTGGGCACCTGTTAATTTTTAAGATTTTGACACATTCAGCTCAAATGTACAATCATGCGCTACAAACGCATTTAAAGCAATAAAAAGGTGATTATGGCTGTCAAACCTAAACCAAACGTTGTGCACTCAAATCTTTTGCTATATTTAGTTTATTTTGGCATCCGGATGATGATTCTAGCATGAAATTGCTTGGGCACCTGTTAATTTTTAAGATTTTGACACATTCAGCTCAAATGTACACAATTGCTGATTATGGCTGTCAAACCTAAACCAAACGTTGTGCACTCAAATCTTTTGCTATAATTAGTTTATTTTGGCATCCGGATGATGATTCTAGCATGAAATTGCTTGGGCACCTGTTAATTTTTAAGATTTTGACACATTCAGCTCAAATGTACAATCATGCGCTACAAACGCATTTAAAGCAATAAAAAGGTGATTATGGCTGTCAAACCTAAACCAAACGTTGTGCACTCAAATCTTTTGCTGTATTTAGTTTATTTTGGCATCCGGATGATGATTCTAGCATGAAATTGCTTGGGCACCTGTTAATTTGTAAGATTTTGACACATTCAGCTCAAATGTACACAATTGCTGATTATGGCTGTCAAATCTAAACCAAACGTTGTGCACTCAAATCTTTTGCTGTATTTAGTTTATTTTGGCATCCGGATGATGATTCTAGCATGAAATTGCTTGGGCACCTGTTAATTTTTAAGATTTTGACACATTCAGCTCAAATGTACACAATTGCTGATTATGGCTGTCAAACCTAAACCAAACGTTGTGCACTCAAATCTTTTGCTATAATTAGTTTATTTTGGCATCCGGATGATGATTCTAGCATGAAATTGCTTGGGCACCTGTTAATTTTTAAGATTTTGACACATTCAGCTCAAATGTACAATCATGCGCTACAAACGCATTTAAAGCAATAAAAAGGTGATTATGGCTGTCAAACCTAAACCAAACGTTGTGCACTCAAATCTTTTGCTGTATTTAGTTTATTTTGGCATCCGGATGATGATTCTAGCATGAAATTGCTTGGGCACCTGTTAATTTGTAAGATTTTGACACATTCAGCTCAAATGTACACAATTGCTGATTATGGCTGTCAAATCTAAACCAAACGTTGTGCACTCAAATCTTTTGCTGTATTTAGTTTATTTTGGCATCCGGATGATGATTCTAGCATGAAATTGCTTGGGCACCTGTTAATTTTTAAGATTTTGACACATTCAGCTCAAATGTACAATCATGCGCTACAAACGCATTTAAAGCAATAAAAAGGTGATTATGGCTGTCAAACCTAAACCAAACGTTGTGCACTCAAATCTTTTGCTGTATTTAGTTTATTTTGGTATCCGGATGATGATTCTAGCATGAAATTGCTTGGGCACCTGTTAATTTTTAAGATTTTGACACATTCAGCTCAAATGTACACAATTGCTGATTATGGCTGTCAAATCTAAACCAAACGTTGTGCACTCAAATCTTTTGCTGTATTTAGTTTATTTTGGCATCCGGATGATGATTCTAGCATGAAATTGCTTGGGCACCTGTTAATTTTTAAGATTTTGACACATTCAGCTCAAATGTACAATCATGCGCTAAAAACGCATTTAAAGCAATAAAAAGGTGATTATGGCTGTCAAACCTAAACCAAACGTTGTGCACTCAAATCTTTTGCTGTATTTAGTTTATTTTGGCATCCGGATGATGATTCTAGCATGAAATTGCTTGGGCACCTGTTAATTTTTAAGATTTTGACACATTCAGCTCAAATGTACACAATTGCTGATTATGGCTGTCAAATCTAAACCAAACGTTGTGCACTCAAATCTTTTGCTGTATTTAGTTTATTTTGGCATCCGGATGATGATTCTAGCATGAAATTGCTTGGGCACCTGTTAATTTTTAAGATTTTGACACATTCAGCTCAAATGTACAATCATGCGCTACAAACGCATTTAAAGCAATAAAAAGGTGATTATGGCTGTCAAACCTAAACCAAACGTTGTGCACTCAAATCTTTTGCTATATTTAGTTTATTTTGGCATCCGGATGATGATTCTAGCATGAAATTGCTTGGGCACCTGTTAATTTTTAAGATTTTGACACATTCAGCTCAAATGTACACAATTGCTGATTATGGCTGTCAAACCTAAACCAAACGTTGTGCACTCAAATCTTTTGCTATAATTAGTTTATTTTGGCATCCGGATGATGATTCTAGCATGAAATTGCTTGGGCACCTGTTAATTTTTAAGATTTTGACACATTCAGCTCAAATGTACAATCATGCGCTACAAACGCATTTAAAGCAATAAAAAGGTGATTATGGCTGTCAAACCTAAACCAAACGTTGTGCACTCAAATCTTTTGCTGTATTTAGTTTATTTTGGCATCCGGATGATGATTCTAGCATGAAATTGCTTGGGCACCTGTTAATTTGTAAGATTTTGACACATTCAGCTCAAATGTACACAATTGCTGATTATGGCTGTCAAATCTAAACCAAACGTTGTGCACTCAAATCTTTTGCTGTATTTAGTTTATTTTGGCATCCGGATGATGATTCTAGCATGAAATTGCTTGGGCACCTGTTAATTTTTAAGATTTTGACACATTCAGCTCAAATGTACAATCATGCGCTACAAACGCATTTAAAGCAATAAAAAGGTGATTATGGCTGTCAAACCTAAACCAAACGTTGTGCACTCAAATCTTTTGCTGTATTTAGTTTATTTTGGTATCCGGATGATGATTCTAGCATGAAATTGCTTGGGCACCTGTTAATTTTTAAGATTTTGACACATTCAGCTCAAATGTACACAATTGCTGATTATGGCTGTCAAATCTAAACCAAACGTTGTGCACTCAAATCTTTTGCTGTATTTAGTTTATTTTGGCATCCGGATGATGATTCTAGCATGAAATTGCTTGGGCACCTGTTAATTTTTAAGATTTTGACACATTCAGCTCAAATGTACAATCATGCGCTAAAAACGCATTTAAAGCAATAAAAAGGTGATTATGGCTGTCAAACCTAAACCAAACGTTGTGCACTCAAATCTTTTGCTGTATTTAGTTTATTTTGGCATCCGGATGATGATTCTAGCATGAAATTGCTTGGGCACCTGTTAATTTTTAAGATTTTGACACATTCAGCTCAAATGTACACAATTGCTGATTATGGCTGTCAAATCTAAACCAAACGTTGTGCACTCAAATCTTTTGCTGTATTTAGTTTATTTTGGCATCCGGATGATGATTCTAGCATGAAATTGCTTGGGCACCTGTTAATTTTTAAGATTTTGACACATTCAGCTCAAATGTACACAATTGCTGATTATGGCTGTCAAATCTAAACCAAACGTTGTGCACTCAAATCTTTTGCTGTATTTAGTTTATTTTGGCATCCGGATGATGATTCTAGCATGAAATTGCTTGGGCACCTGTTAATTTTTAAGATTTTGACACATTCAGCTCAAATGTACAATCATGCGCTAAAAACGCATTTAAAGCAATAAAAAGGTGATTATGGCTGTCAAACCTAAACCAAACGTTGTGCACTCAAATCTTTTGCTGTATTTAGTTTATTTTGACATCCGGATGATGATTCTAGCATGAAATTGCTTGGGCACCTGTTAATTTTTAAGATTTTGACACATTCAGCTCAAATGTACAATCATGCGCTACAAACGCATTTAAAGCAATAAAAAGGTGATTATGGCTGTCAAACCTAAACCAAACGTTGTGCACTCAAATCTTTTGCTATATTTAGTTTATTTTGGCATCCGGATGATGATTCTAGCATGAAATTGCTTGGGCACCTGTTAATTTTTAAGATTTTGACACATTCAGCTCAAATGTACACAATTGCTGATTATGGCTGTCAAATCTAAACCAAACGTTGTGCACTCAAATCTTTTGCTGTATTTAGTTTATTTTGGCATCCGGATGATGATTCTAGCATGAAATTGCTTGGGCACCTGTTAATTTTTAAGATTTTGACACATTCAGCTCAAATGTACAATCATGCGCTAAAAACGCATTTAAAGCAATAAAAAGGTGATTATGGCTGTCAAACCTAAACCAAACGTTGTGCACTCAAATCTTTTGCTGTATTTAGTTTATTTTGGCATCCGGATGATGATTCTAGCATGAAATTGCTTGGGCACCTGTTAATTTTTAAGATTTTGACACATTCAGCTCAAATGTACACAATTGCTGATTATGGCTGTCAAATCTAAACCAAACGTTGTGCACTCAAATCTTTTGCTGTATTTAGTTTATTTTGGCATCCGGATGATGATTCTAGCATGAAATTGCTTGGGCACCTGTTAATTTTTAAGATTTTGACACATTCAGCTCAAATGTACAATCATGCGCTAAAAACGCATTTAAAGCAATAAAAAGGTGATTATGGCTGTCAAACCTAAACCAAACGTTGTGCACTCAAATCTTTTGCTATATTTAGTTTATTTTGGCATCCGGATTATGATTCTAGCATGAAATTGCTTGGGCACCTGTTAATTTTTAAGATTTTGACACATTCAGCTCAAATGTACACAATTGCTGATTATGGCTGTCAAACCTAAACCAAAACGTTGTGCACTCAAATCTTTTGCTATAATTAGTTTATTTTGGCATCCGGATGATGATTCTAGCATGAAATTGCTTGGGCACCTGTTAATTTTTAAGATTTTGACACATTCAGCTCAAATGTACAATCATGCGCTAAAAACGCATTTAAACAATAAAAAGGTGATTATGGCTGTCAAACCTAAACCAAACGTTGTGCACTCAAATCTTTTGCTGTATTTAGTTTATTTTGGCATCCGGATGATGATTCTAGCATGAAATTGCTTGGGCACCTGTTAATTTTTATGATTTTGACACATTCAGCTCAAATGTACACAATTGCTGATTATGGCTGTCAAATCTAAACCAAACGTTGTGCACTCAAATCTTTTGCTGTATTTAGTTTATTTTGGCATCCGGATGATGATTCTAGCATGAAATTGCTTGGGCACCTGTTAATTTTTAAGATTTTGACACATTCAGCTCAAATGTACAATCATGCGCTACAAACGCATTTAAAGCAATAAAAAGGTGATTATGGCTGTCAAACCTAAACCAAACGTTGTGCACTCAAATCTTTTGCTATATTTAGTTTATTTTGGCATCCGGATGATGATTCTAGCATGAAATTGCTTGGGCACCTGTTAATTTTTAAGATTTTGACACATTCAGCTCAAATGTACACAATTGCTGATTATGGCTGTCAAATCTAAACCAAACGTTGTGCACTCAAATCTTCTGCTGTATTTAGTTTATTTTGGCATCCGGATGATGATTCTAGCATGAAATTGCTTGGGCACCTGTTAATTTTTAAGATTTTGACACATTCAGCTCAAATGTACAATCATGCGCTAAAAACGCATTTAAAGCAATAAAAAGGTGATTATGGCTGTCAAACCTAAAACAAACGTGCACTCAAATCTTTTGCTGTATTTAGTTTATTTTGGCATCCGGATGATGATTCTAGCATGAAATTGCTTGGGCACCTGTTAATTTTTAAGATTTTGACACATTCAGCTCAAATGTACAATCATGCGCTAAAAACGCATTTAAAGCAATAAAAAGGTGATTATGGCTGTCAAACCTAAAACAAACGTTGTGCACTCAAATCTTTTGCTGTATTTAGTTTATTTTGGCATCCGGATGATGATTCTAGCATGAAATTGCTTGGGCACCTGTTAATTTTTAAGATTTTGACACATTCAGCTCAAATGTACACAATTGCTGATTATGGCTGTCAAATCTAAACCAAACGTTGTGCACTCAAATCTTTTGCTGTATTTAGTTTATTTTGGCATCCGGATGATGATTCTAGCATGAAATTGCTTGGGCACCTGTTAATTTTTAAGATTTTGACACATTCAGCTCAAATGTACAATCATGCGCTACAAACGCATTTAAAGCAATAAAAAGGTGATTATGGCTGTCAAACCTAAACCAAACGTTGTGCACTCAAATCTTTTGCTATATTTAGTTTATTTTGGCATCCGGATGATGATTCTAGCATGAAATTGCTTGGGCACCTGTTAATTTTTAAGATTTTGAGACATTCAGCTCAAATGTACACAATTGCTGATTATGGCTGTCAAATCTAAACCAAACGTTGTGCACTCAAATCTTTTGCTATATTTAGTTTATTTTGGCATCCGGATGATTATTCTAGCATGAAATTGCTTGGGCACCTGTTAATTTTTAAGATTTTGACACATTCAGCTCAAATGTACAATCATGCGCTAAAAACGCATTTAAAGCAATAAAAAGGTGATTATGGCTGTCAAACCTAAACCAAACGTTGTGCACTCAAATCTTTTGCTGTATTTAGTTTATTTTGGCATCCGGATGATGATTCTAGCATGAAATTGCTTGGGCACCTGTTAATTTTTAAGATTTTGACACATTCAGCTCAAATGTACACAATTGCTGATTATGGCTGTCAAATCTAAACCAAACGTTGTGCACTCAAATCTTTTGCTGTATTTAGTTTATTTTGGCATCCGGATGATGATTCTAGCATGAAATTGCTTGGGCACCTGTTAATTTTTAAGATTTTGACACATTCAGCTCAAATGTACACAATTGCTGATTATGGCTGTCAAATCTAAACCAAACGTTGTGCACTCAAATCTTTTGCTGTATTTAGTTTATTTTGGCATCCGGATGATGATTCTAGCATGAAATTGCTTGGGCACCTGTTAATTTTTAAGATTTTGACACATTCAGCTCAAATGTACAATCATGCGCTAAAAACGCATTTAAAGCAATAAAAAGGTGATTATGGCTGTCAAACCTAAACCAAACGTTGTGCACTCAAATCTTTTGCTGTATTTAGTTTATTTTGACATCCGGATGATGATTCTAGCATGAAATTGCTTGGGCACCTGTTAATTTTTAAGATTTTGACACATTCAGCTCAAATGTACAATCATGCGCTACAAACGCATTTAAAGCAATAAAAAGGTGATTATGGCTGTCAAACCTAAACCAAACGTTGTGCACTCAAATCTTTTGCTATATTTAGTTTATTTTGGCATCCGGATGATGATTCTAGCATGAAATTGCTTGGGCACCTGTTAATTTTTAAGATTTTGACACATTCAGCTCAAATGTACACAATTGCTGATTATGGCTGTCAAACCTAAACCAAACGTTGTGCACTCAAATCTTTTGCTATAATTAGTTTATTTTGGCATCCGGATGATGATTCTAGCATGAAATTGCTTGGGCACCTGTTAATTTTTAAGATTTTGACACATTCAGCTCAAATGTACAATCATGCGCTACAAACGCATTTAAAGCAATAAAAAGGTGATTATGGCTGTCAAACCTAAACCAAACGTTGTGCACTCAAATCTTTTGCTGTATTTAGTTTATTTTGGCATCCGGATGATGATTCTAGCATGAAATTGCTTGGGCACCTGTTAATTTTTAAGATTTTGACACATTCAGCTCAAATGTACACAATTGCTGATTATGGCTGTCAAATCTAAACCAAACGTTGTGCACTCAAATCTTTTGCTGTATTTAGTTTATTTTGGCATCCGGATGATGATTCTAGCATGAAATTGCTTGGGCACCTGTTAATTTTTAAGATTTTGACACATTCAGCTCAAATGTACAATCATGCGCTAAAAACGCATTTAAAGCAATAAAAAGGTGATTATGGCTGTCAAACCTAAACCAAACGTTGTGCACTCAAATCTTTTGCTGTATTTAGTTTATTTTGGCATCCGGATGATGATTCTAGCATGAAATTGCTTGGGCACCAGTTAATTTTTAAGATTTTGACACATTCAGCTCAAATGTACAATCATGCGCTAAAAACGCATTTAAAGCAATAAAAAGGTGATTATGGCTGTCAAACCTAAACCAAACGTTGTGCACTCAAATCTTTTGCTGTATTTAGTTTAGTTTGACATCCGGATGATGATTCTAGCATGAAATTGCTTGGGCACCTGTTAATTTTTAAGATTTTGACACATTCAGCTCAAATGTACACAATTGCTGATTATGGCTGTCAAATCTAAACCAAACGTTGTGCACTCAAATCTTTTGCTGTATTTAGTTTATTTTGGCATCCGGATGATTATTCTAGCATGAAATTGCTTGGGCACCTGTTAATTTTTAAGATTTTGACACATTCAGCTCAAATGTACAATCATGCGCTACAAACGCATTTAAAGCAATAAAAAGGTGATTATGGCTGTCAAACCTAAACCAAACGTTGTGCACTCAAATCTTTTGCTATATTTAGTTTATTTTGGCATCCGGATGATGATTCTAGCATGAAATTGCTTGGGCACCTGTTAATTTTTAAGATTTTGACACATTCAGCTCAAATGTACACAATTGCTGATTATGGCTGTCAAATCTAAACCAAACGTTGTGCACTCAAATCTTCTGCTGTATTTAGTTTATTTTGGCATCCGGATGATGATTCTAGCATGAAATTGCTTGGGCACCTGTTAATTTTTAAGATTTTGACACATTCAGCTCAAATGTACAATCATGCGCTAAAAACGCATTTAAAGCAATAAAAAGGTGATTATGGCTGTCAAACCTAAAACAAACGTTGTGCACTCAAATCTTTTGCTGTATTTAGTTTATTTTGGCATCCGGATGATGATTCTAGCATGAAATTGCTTGGGCACCTGTTAATTTTTAAGATTTTGACACATTCAGCTCAAATGTACAATCATGCGCTAAAAACGCATTTAAAGCAATAAAAAGGTGATTATGGCTGTCAAACCTAAAACAAACGTTGTGCACTCAAATCTTTTGCTGTATTTAGTTTATTTTGGCATCCGGATGATGATTCTAGCATGAAATTGCTTGGGCACCTGTTAATTTTTAAGATTTTGACACATTCAGCTCAAATGTACACAATTGCTGATTATGGCTGTCAAATCTAAACCAAACGTTGTGCACTCAAATCTTTTGCTATATTTAGTTTATTTTGGCATCCGGATGATTATTCTAGCATGAAATTGCTTGGGCACCTGTTAATTTTTAAGATTTTGACACATTCAGCTCAAATGTACAATCATGCGCTAAAAACGCATTTAAAGCAATAAAAAGGTGATTATGGCTGTCAAACCTAAACCAAACGTTGTGCACTCAAATCTTTTGCTGTATTTAGTTTATTTTGGCATCCGGATGATGATTCTAGCATGAAATTGCTTGGGCACCTGTTAATTTTTAAGATTTTGACACATTCAGCTCAAATGTACACAATTGCTGATTATGGCTGTCAAATCTAAACCAAACGTTGTGCACTCAAATCTTTTGCTATATTTAGTTTATTTTGGCATCCGGATGATGATTCTAGCATGAAATTGCTTGGGCACCTGTTAATTTTTAAGATTTTGACACATTCAGCTCAAATGTACACAATTGCTGATTATGGCTGTCAAACCTAAACCAAACGTTGTGCACTCAAATCTTTTGCTATAATTAGTTTATTTTGGCATCCGGATGATGATTCTAGCATGAAATTGCTTGGGCACCTGTTAATTTTTAAGATTTTGACACATTCAGCTCAAATGTACAATCATGCGCTACAAACGCATTTAAAGCAATAAAAAGGTGATTATGGCTGTCAAACCTAAACCAAACGTTGTGCACTCAAATCTTTTGCTGTATTTAGTTTATTTTGGCATCCGGATGATGATTCTAGCATGAAATTGCTTGGGCACCTGTTAATTTTTAAGATTTTGACACATTCAGCTCAAATGTACACAATTGCTGATTATGGCTGTCAAATCTAAACCAAACGTTGTGCACTCAAATCTTTTGCTGTATTTAGTTTATTTTGGCATCCGGATGATGATTCTAGCATGAAATTGCTTGGGCACCTGTTAATTTTTAAGATTTTGACACATTCAGCTCAAATGTACAATCATGCGCTAAAAACGCATTTAAAGCAATAAAAAGGTGATTATGGCTGTCAAACCTAAACCAAACGTTGTGCACTCAAATCTTTTGCTGTATTTAGTTTATTTTGGCATCCGGATGATGATTCTAGCATGAAATTGCTTGGGCACCTGTTAATTTTTAAGATTTTGACACATTCAGCTCAAATGTACAATCATGCGCTACAAACGCATTTAAAGCAATAAAAAGGTGATTATGGCTGTCAAACCTAAACCAAACGTTGTGCACTCAAATCTTTTGCTATATTTAGTTTATTTTGGCATCCGGATGATGATTCTAGCATGAAATTGCTTGGGCACCTGTTAATTTTTAAGATTTTGACACATTCAGCTCAAATGTACACAATTGCTGATTATGGCTGTCAAACCTAAACCAAACGTTGTGCACTCAAATCTTTTGCTATAATTAGTTTATTTTGGCATCCGGATGATGATTCTAGCATGAAATTGCTTGGGCACCTGTTAATTTTTAAGATTTTGACACATTCAGCTCAAATGTACAATCATGCGCTACAAACGCATTTAAAGCAATAAAAAGGTGATTATGGCTGTCAAACCTAAACCAAACGTTGTGCACTCAAATCTTTTGCTGTATTTAGTTTATTTTGGCATCCGGATGATGATTCTAGCATGAAATTGCTTGGGCACCTGTTAATTTTTAAGATTTTGACACATTCAGCTCAAATGTACACAATTGCTGATTATGGCTGTCAAATCTAAACCAAACGTTGTGCACTCAAATCTTTTGCTGTATTTAGTTTATTTTGGCATCCGGATGATGATTCTAGCATGAAATTGCTTGGGCACCTGTTAATTTTTAAGATTTTGACACATTCAGCTCAAATGTACAATCATGCGCTAAAAACGCATTTAAAGCAATAAAAAGGTGATTATGGCTGTCAAACCTAAACCAAACGTTGTGCACTCAAATCTTTTGCTATATTTAGTTTATTTTGGCATCCGGATTATGATTCTAGCATGAAATTGCTTGGGCACCTGTTAATTTTTAAGATTTTGACACATTCAGCTCAAATGTACACAATTGCTGATTATGGCTGTCAAACCTAAACCAAAACGTTGTGCACTCAAATCTTTTGCTATAATTAGTTTATTTTGGCATCCGGATGATGATTCTAGCATGAAATTGCTTGGGCACCTGTTAATTTTTAAGATTTTGACACATTCAGCTCAAATGTACAATCATGCGCTAAAAACGCATTTAAAGCAATAAAAAGGTGATTATGGCTGTCAAACCTAAACCAAACGTTGTGCACTCAAATCTTTTGCTGTATTTAGTTTATTTTGGCATCCGGATGATGATTCTAGCATGAAATTGCTTGGGCACCTGTTAATTTTTATGATTTTGACACATTCAGCTCAAATGTACACAATTGCTGATTATGGCTGTCAAATCTAAACCAAACGTTGTACACTCAAATCTTTTGCTGTATTTAGTTTATTTTGGCATCCGGATGATGATTCTAGCATGAAATTGCTTGGGCACCTGTTAATTTTTAAGATTTTGACACATTCAGCTCAAATGTACAATCATGCGCTACAAACGCATTTAAAGCAATAAAAAGGTGATTATGGCTGTCAAACCTAAACCAAACGTTGTGCACTCAAATCTTTTGCTATATTTAGTTTATTTTGGCATCCGGATGATGATTCTAGCATGAAATTGCTTGGGCACCTGTTAATTTTTAAGATTTTGACACATTCAGCTCAAATGTACACAATTGCTGATTATGGCTGTCAAATCTAAACCAAACGTTGTGCACTCAAATCTTCTGCTGTATTTAGTTTATTTTGGCATCCGGATGATGATTCTAGCATGAAATTGCTTGGGCACCTGTTAATTTTTAAGATTTTGACACATTCAGCTCAAATGTACAATCATGCGCTACAAACGCATTTAAAGCAATAAAAAGGTGATTATGGCTGTCAAACCTAAACCAAACGTTGTGCACTCAAATCTTTTGCTATATTTAGTTTATTTTGGCATCCGGATGATGATTCTAGCATGAAATTGCTTGGGCACCTGTTAATTTTTAAGATTTTGAGACATTCAGCTCAAATGTACACAATTGCTGATTATGGCTGTCAAATCTAAACCAAACGTTGTGCACTCAAATCTTTTGCTATATTTAGTTTATTTTGGCATCCGGATGATTATTCTAGAATGAAATTGCTTGGGCACCTGTTAATTTTTAAGATTTTGACACATTCAGCTCAAATGTACAATCATGCGCTAAAAACGCATTTAAAGCAATAAAAAGGTGATTATGGCTGTCAAACCTAAACCAAACGTTGTGCACTCAAATCTTTTGCTGTATTTAGTTTATTTTGGCATCCGGATGATGATTCTAGCATGAAATTGCTTGGGCACCTGTTAATTTTTAAGATTTTGACACATTCAGCTCAAATGTACACAATTGCTGATTATGGCTGTCAAATCTAAACCAAACGTTGTGCACTCAAATCTTTTGCTGTATTTAGTTTATTTTGGCATCCGGATGATGATTCTAGCATGAAATTGCTTGGGCACCTGTTAATTTTTAAGATTTTGACACATTCAGCTCAAATGTACACAATTGCTGATTATGGCTGTCAAATCTAAACCAAACGTTGTGCACTCAAATCTTTTGCTGTATTTAGTTTATTTTGGCATCCGGATGATGATTCTAGCATGAAATTGCTTGGGCACCTGTTAATTTTTAAGATTTTGACACATTCAGCTCAAATGTACAATCATGCGCTAAAAACGCATTTAAAGCAATAAAAAGGTGATTATGGCTGTCAAACCTAAACCAAACGTTGTGCACTCAAATCTTTTGCTGTATTTAGTTTATTTTGACATCCGGATGATGATTCTAGCATGAAATTGCTTGGGCACCTGTTAATTTTTAAGATTTTGACACATTTAGCTCAAATGTACACAATTGCTGATTATGGCTGTCAAATCTAAACCAAACGTTGTGCACTCAAATCTTTTGCTGTATTTAGTTTATTTTGGCATCCGGATGATGATTCTAGCATGAAATTGCTTGGGCACCTGTTAATTTTTAAGATTTTGACACATTCAGCTCAAATGTACAATCATGCGCTACAAACGCATTTAAAGCAATAAAAAGGTGATTATGGCTGTCAAACCTAAACCAAACGTTGTGCACTCAAATCTTTTGCTGTATTTAGTTTATTTTGGCATCCGGATGATGATTCTAGCATGAAATTGCTTGGGCACCTGTTAATTTTTAAGATTTTGACACATTCAGCTCAAATGTACACAATTGCTGATTATGGCTGTCAAATCTAAACCAAACGTTGTGCACTCAAATCTTTTGCTGTATTTAGTTTATTTTGGCATCCGGATGATGATTCTAGCATGAAATTGCTTGGGCACCTGTTAATTTTTAAGATTTTGACACATTCAGCTCAAATGTACACAATTGCTGATTATGGCTGTCAAATCTAAACCAAACGTTGTGCACTCAAATCTTTTGCTGTATTTAGTTTATTTTGGCATCCGGATGATGATTCTAGCATGAAATTGCTTGGGCACCTGTTAATTTTTAAGATTTTGACACATTCAGCTCAAATGTACAATCATGCGCTACAAACGCATTTAAAGCAATAAAAAGGTGATTATGGCTGTCAAACCTAAACCAAACGTTGTGCACTCAAATCTTTTGCTGTATTTAGTTTATTTTGGCATCCGGATGATGATTCTAGCATGAAATTGCTTGGGCACCTGTTAATTTTTAAGATTTTGACACATTCAGCTCAAATGTACACAATTGCTGATTATGGCTGTCAAATCTAAACCAAACGTTGTGCACTCAAATCTTTTGCTGTATTTAGTTTATTTTGGCATCCGGATGATGATTCTAGCATGAAATTGCTTGGGCACCTGTTAATTTTTAAGATTTTGACACATTCAGCTCAAATGTACAATCATGCGCTAAAAACGCATTTAAAGCAATAAAAAGGTGATTATGGCTGTCAAACCTAAACCAAACGTTGTGCACTCAAATCTTTTGCTGTATTTAGTTTATTTTGGCATCCGGATGATGATTCTAGCATGAAATTGCTTGGGCACCTGTTAATTTTTAAGATTTTGACACATTCAGCTCAAATGTACAATCATGCGCTACAAACGCATTTAAAGCAATAAAAAGGTGATTATGGCTGTCAAACCTAAACCAAACGTTGTGCACTCAAATCTTTTGCTATATTTAGTTTATTTTGGCATCCGGATGATGATTCTAGCATGAAATTGCTTGGGCACCTGTTAATTTTTAAGATTTTGACACATTCAGCTCAAATGTACACAATTGCTGATTATGGCTGTCAAACCTAAACCAAACGTTGTGCACTCAAATCTTTTGCTATAATTAGTTTATTTTGGCATCCGGATGATGATTCTAGCATGAAATTGCTTGGGCACCTGTTAATTTTTAAGATTTTGACACATTCAGCTCAAATGTACAATCATGCGCTACAAACGCATTTAAAGCAATAAAAAGGTGATTATGGCTGTCAAACCTAAACCAAACGTTGTGCACTCAAATCTTTTGCTGTATTTAGTTTATTTTGGCATCCGGATGATGATTCTAGCATGAAATTGCTTGGGCACCTGTTAATTTTTAAGATTTTGACACATTCAGCTCAAATGTACACAATTGCTGATTATGGCTGTCAAATCTAAACCAAACGTTGTGCACTCAAATCTTTTGCTGTATTTAGTTTATTTTGGCATCCGGATGATGATTCTAGCATGAAATTGCTTGGGCACCTGTTAATTTTTAAGATTTTGACACATTCAGCTCAAATGTACAATCATGCGCTAAAAACGCATTTAAAGCAATAAAAAGGTGATTATGGCTGTCAAACCTAAACCAAACGTTGTGCACTCAAATCTTTTGCTATATTTAGTTTATTTTGGCATCCGGATTATGATTCTAGCATGAAATTGCTTGGGCACCTGTTAATTTTTAAGATTTTGACACATTCAGCTCAAATGTACACAATTGCTGATTATGGCTGTCAAACCTAAACCAAAACGTTGTGCACTCAAATCTTTTGCTATAATTAGTTTATTTTGGCATCCGGATGATGATTCTAGCATGAAATTGCTTGGGCACCTGTTAATTTTTAAGATTTTGACACATTCAGCTCAAATGTACAATCATGCGCTAAAAACGCATTTAAAGCAATAAAAAGGTGATTATGGCTGTCAAACCTAAACCAAACGTTGTGCACTCAAATCTTTTGCTGTATTTAGTTTATTTTGGCATCCGGATGATGATTCTAGCATGAAATTGCTTGGGCACCTGTTAATTTTTATGATTTTGACACATTCAGCTCAAATGTACACAATTGCTGATTATGGCTGTCAAATCTAAACCAAACGTTGTACACTCAAATCTTTTGCTGTATTTAGTTTATTTTGGCATCCGGATGATGATTCTAGCATGAAATTGCTTGGGCACCTGTTAATTTTTAAGATTTTGACACATTCAGCTCAAATGTACAATCATGCGCTACAAACGCATTTAAAGCAATAAAAAGGTGATTATGGCTGTCAAACCTAAACCAAACGTTGTGCACTCAAATCTTTTGCTATATTTAGTTTATTTTGGCATCCGGATGATGATTCTAGCATGAAATTGCTTGGGCACCTGTTAATTTTTAAGATTTTGACACATTCAGCTCAAATGTACACAATTGCTGATTATGGCTGTCAAATCTAAACCAAACGTTGTGCACTCAAATCTTCTGCTGTATTTAGTTTATTTTGGCATCCGGATGATGATTCTAGCATGAAATTGCTTGGGCACCTGTTAATTTTTAAGATTTTGACACATTCAGCTCAAATGTACAATCATGCGCTACAAACGCATTTAAAGCAATAAAAAGGTGATTATGGCTGTCAAACCTAAACCAAACGTTGTGCACTCAAATCTTTTGCTATATTTAGTTTATTTTGGCATCCGGATGATGATTCTAGCATGAAATTGCTTGGGCACCTGTTAATTTTTAAGATTTTGAGACATTCAGCTCAAATGTACACAATTGCTGATTATGGCTGTCAAATCTAAACCAAACGTTGTGCACTCAAATCTTTTGCTATATTTAGTTTATTTTGGCATCCGGATGATTATTCTAGCATGAAATTGCTTGGGCACCTGTTAATTTTTAAGATTTTGACACATTCAGCTCAAATGTACAATCATGCGCTAAAAACGCATTTAAAGCAATAAAAAGGTGATTATGGCTGTCAAACCTAAACCAAACGTTGTGCACTCAAATCTTTTGCTGTATTTAGTTTATTTTGGCATCCGGATGATGATTCTAGCATGAAATTGCTTGGGCACCTGTTAATTTTTAAGATTTTGACACATTCAGCTCAAATGTACACAATTGCTGATTATGGCTGTCAAATCTAAACCAAACGTTGTGCACTCAAATCTTTTGCTGTATTTAGTTTATTTTGGCATCCGGATGATGATTCTAGCATGAAATTGCTTGGGCACCTGTTAATTTTTAAGATTTTGACACATTCAGCTCAAATGTACACAATTGCTGATTATGGCTGTCAAATCTAAACCAAACGTTGTGCACTCAAATCTTTTGCTGTATTTAGTTTATTTTGGCATCCGGATGATGATTCTAGCATGAAATTGCTTGGGCACCTGTTAATTTTTAAGATTTTGACACATTCAGCTCAAATGTACAATCATGCGCTAAAAACGCATTTAAAGCAATAAAAAGGTGATTATGGCTGTCAAACCTAAACCAAACGTTGTGCACTCAAATCTTTTGCTGTATTTAGTTTATTTTGACATCCGGATGATGATTCTAGCATGAAATTGCTTGGGCACCTGTTAATTTTTAAGATTTTGACACATTTAGCTCAAATGTACACAATTGCTGATTATGGCTGTCAAATCTAAACCAAACGTTGTGCACTCAAATCTTTTGCTGTATTTAGTTTATTTTGGCATCCGGATGATGATTCTAGCATGAAATTGCTTGGGCACCTGTTAATTTTTAAGATTTTGACACATTCAGCTCAAATGTACAATCATGCGCTACAAACGCATTTAAAGCAATAAAAAGGTGATTATGGCTGTCAAACCTAAACCAAACGTTGTGCACTCAAATCTTTTGCTGTATTTAGTTTATTTTGGCATCCGGATGATGATTCTAGCATGAAATTGCTTGGGCACCTGTTAATTTTTAAGATTTTGACACATTCAGCTCAAATGTACACAATTGCTGATTATGGCTGTCAAATCTAAACCAAACGTTGTTCACTCAAATCTTTTGCTGTATTTAGTTTATTTTGGCATCCGGATGATGATTCTAGCATGAAATTGCTTGGGCACCTGTTAATTTTTAAGATTTTGACACATTCAGCTCAAATGTACAATCATGCGCTACAAACGCATTTAAAGCAATAAAAAGGTGATTATGGCTGTCAAACCTAAACCAAACGTTGTGCACTCAAATCTTTTGCTGTATTTAGTTTATTTTGGTATCCGGATGATGATTCTAGCATGAAATTGCTTGGGCACCTGTTAATTTTTAAGATTTTGACACATTCAGCTCAAATGTACACAATTGCTGATTATGGCTGTCAAATCTAAACCAAACGTTGTGCACTCAAATCTTTTGCTGTATTTAGTTTATTTTGGCATCCGGATGATGATTCTAGCATGAAATTGCTTGGGCACCTGTTAATTTTTAAGATTTTGACACATTCAGCTCAAATGTACAATCATGCGCTACAAACGCATTTAAAGCAATAAAAAGGTGATTATGGCTGTCAAACCTAAACCAAACGTTGTGCACTCAAATCTTTTGCTATATTTAGTTTATTTTGGCATCCGGATGATGATTCTAGCATGAAATTGCTTGGGCACCTGTTAATTTTTAAGATTTTGACACATTCAGCTCAAATGTACACAATTGCTGATTATGGCTGTCAAACCTAAACCAAACGTTGTGCACTCAAATCTTTTGCTGTATTTAGTTTATTTTGGCATCCGGATGATGATTCTAGCATGAAATTGCTTGGGCACCTGTTAATTTTTAAGATTTTGACACATTCAGCTCAAATGTACAATCATGCGCTAAAAACGCATTTAAAGCAATAAAACGGTGATTATGGCTGTCAAACCTAAAACAAACGTTGTGCACTCAAATCTTTTGCTGTATTTAGTTTATTTTGGCATCCGGATGATGATTCTAGCATGAAATTGCTTGGGCACCTGTTAATTTTTAAGATTTTGACACATTCAGCTCAAATGTACAATCATGCGCTACAAACGCATTTAAAGCAATAAAAAGGTGATTATGGCTGTCAAACCTAAACCAAACGTTGTGCACTCAAATCTTTTGCTATATTTAGTTTATTTTGGCATCCGGATGATGATTCTAGCATGAAATTGCTTGGGCACCTGTTAATTTTTAAGATTTTGAGACATTCAGCTCAAATGTACACAATTGCTGATTATGGCTGTCAAATCTAAACCAAACGTTGTGCACTCAAATCTTTTGCTATATTTAGTTTATTTTGGCATCCGGATGATTATTCTAGCATGAAATTGCTTGGGCACCTGTTAATTTTTAAGATTTTGACACATTCAGCTCAAATGTACAATCATGCGCTAAAAACGCATTTAAAGCAATAAAAAGGTGATTATGGCTGTCAAACCTAAACCAAACGTTGTGCACTCAAATCTTTTGCTGTATTTAGTTTATTTTGGCATCCGGATGATGATTCTAGCATGAAATTGCTTGGGCACCTGTTAATTTTTAAGATTTTGACACATTCAGCTCAAATGTACACAATTGCTGATTATGGCTGTCAAATCTAAACCAAACGTTGTGCACTCAAATCTTTTGCTGTATTTAGTTTATTTTGGCATCCGGATGATGATTCTAGCATGAAATTGCTTGGGCACCTGTTAATTTTTAAGATTTTGACACATTCAGCTCAAATGTACACAATTGCTGATTATGGCTGTCAAATCTAAACCAAACGTTGTGCACTCAAATCTTTTGCTGTATTTAGTTTATTTTGGCATCCGGATGATGATTCTAGCATGAAATTGCTTGGGCACCTGTTAATTTTTAAGATTTTGACACATTCAGCTCAAATGTACAATCATGCGCTAAAAACGCATTTAAAGCAATAAAAAGGTGATTATGGCTGTCAAACCTAAACCAAACGTTGTGCACTCAAATCTTTTGCTGTATTTAGTTTATTTTGACATCCGGATGATGATTCTAGCATGAAATTGCTTGGGCACCTGTTAATTTTTAAGATTTTGACACATTTAGCTCAAATGTACACAATTGCTGATTATGGCTGTCAAATCTAAACCAAACGTTGTGCACTCAAATCTTTTGCTGTATTTAGTTTATTTTGGCATCCGGATGATGATTCTAGCATGAAATTGCTTGGGCACCTGTTAATTTTTAAGATTTTGACACATTCAGCTCAAATGTACAATCATGCGCTACAAACACATTTAAAGCAATAAAAAGGTGATTATGGCTGTCAAACCTAAACCAAACGTTGTGCACTCAAATCTTTTGCTGTATTTAGTTTATTTTGGCATCCGGATGATGATTCTAGCATGAAATTGCTTGGGCACCTGTTAATTTTTAAGATTTTGACACATTCAGCTCAAATGTACACAATTGCTGATTATGGCTGTCAAATCTAAACCAAACGTTGTTCACTCAAATCTTTTGCTGTATTTAGTTTATTTTGGCATCCGGATGATGATTCTAGCATGAAATTGCTTGGGCACCTGTTAATTTTTAAGATTTTGACACATTCAGCTCAAATGTACAATCATGCGCTACAAACGCATTTAAAGCAATAAAAAGGTGATTATGGCTGTCAAACCTAAACCAAACGTTGTGCACTCAAATCTTTTGCTGTATTTAGTTTATTTTGGTATCCGGATGATGATTCTAGCATGAAATTGCTTGGGCACCTGTTAATTTTTAAGATTTTGACACATTCAGCTCAAATGTACACAATTGCTGATTATGGCTGTCAAATCTAAACCAAACGTTGTGCACTCAAATCTTTTGCTGTATTTAGTTTATTTTGGCATCCGGATGATGATTCTAGCATGAAATTGCTTGGGCACCTGTTAATTTTTAAGATTTTGACACATTCAGCTCAAATGTACAATCATGCGCTACAAACGCATTTAAAGCAATAAAAAGGTGATTATGGCTGTCAAACCTAAACCAAACGTTGTGCACTCAAATCTTTTGCTATATTTAGTTTATTTTGGCATCCGGATGATGATTCTAGCATGAAATTGCTTGGGCACCTGTTAATTTTTAAGATTTTGACACATTCAGCTCAAATGTACAATCATGCGCTACAAACGCATTTAAAGCAATAAAAAGGTGATTATGGCTGTCAAACCTAAACCAAACGTTGTGCACTCAAATCTTTTGCTATATTTAGTTTATTTTGGCATCCGGATGATGATTCTAGCATGAAATTGCTTGGGCACCTGTTAATTTTTAAGATTTTGACACATTCAGCTCAAATGTACACAATTGCTGATTATGGCTGTCAAACCTAAACCAAACGTTGTGCACTCAAATCTTTTGCTATAATTAGTTTATTTTGGCATCCGGATGATGATTCTAGCATGAAATTGCTTGGGCACCTGTTAATTTTTAAGATTTTGACACATTCAGCTCAAATGTACAATCATGCGCTACAAACGCATTTAAAGCAATAAAAAGGTGATTATGGCTGTCAAACCTAAACCAAACGTTGTGCACTCAAATCTTTTGCTGTATTTAGTTTATTTTGGTATCCGGATGATGATTCTAGCATGAAATTGCTTGGGCACCTGTTAATTTTTAAGATTTTGACACATTCAGCTCAAATGTACACAATTGCTGATTATGGCTGTCAAATCTAAACCAAACGTTGTGCACTCAAATCTTTTGCTGTATTTAGTTTATTTTGGCATCCGGATGATGATTCTAGCATGAAATTGCTTGGGCACCTGTTAATTTTTAAGATTTTGACACATTCAGCTCAAATGTACAATCATGCGCTACAAACGCATTTAAAGCAATAAAAAGGTGATTATGGCTGTCAAACCTAAACCAAACGTTGTGCACTCAAATCTTTTGCTATATTTAGTTTATTTTGGCATCCGGATGATGATTCTAGCATGAAATTGCTTGGGCACCTGTTAATTTTTAAGATTTTGACACATTCAGCTCAAATGTACACAATTGCTGATTATGGCTGTCAAACCTAAACCAAACGTTGTGCACTCAAATCTTTTGCTGTATTTAGTTTATTTTGGCATCCGGATGATGATTCTAGCATGAAATTGCTTGGGCACCTGTTAATTTTTAAGATTTTGACACATTCAGCTCAAATGTACAATCATGCGCTACAAACGCATTTAAAGCAATAAAACGGTGATTATGGCTGTCAAACCTAAAACAAACGTTGTGCACTCAAATCTTTTGCTGTATTTAGTTTATTTTGGCATCCGGATGATGATTCTAGCATGAAATTGCTTGGGCACCTGTTAATTTTTAAGATTTTGACACATTCAGCTCAAATGTACAATCATGCGCTACAAACGCATTTAAAGCAATAAAAAGGTGATTATGGCTGTCAAACCTAAACCAAACGTTGTGCACTCAAATCTTTTGCTATATTTAGTTTATTTTGGCATCCGGATGATGATTCTAGCATGAAATTGCTTGGGCACCTGTTAATTTTTAAGATTTTGAGACATTCAGCTCAAATGTACACAATTGCTGATTATGGCTGTCAAATCTAAACCAAACGTTGTGCACTCAAATCTTTTGCTATATTTAGTTTATTTTGGCATCCGGATGATTATTCTAGCATGAAATTGCTTGGGCACCTGTTAATTTTTAAGATTTTGACACATTCAGCTCAAATGTACAATCATGCGCTAAAAACGCATTTAAAGCAATAAAAAGGTGATTATGGCTGTCAAACCTAAACCAAACGTTGTGCACTCAAATCTTTTGCTGTATTTAGTTTATTTTGGCATCCGGATGATGATTCTAGCATGAAATTGCTTGGGCACCTGTTAATTTTTAAGATTTTGACACATTCAGCTCAAATGTACACAATTGCTGATTATGGCTGTCAAATCTAAACCAAACGTTGTGCACTCAAATCTTTTGCTGTATTTAGTTTATTTTGGCATCCGGATGATGATTCTAGCATGAAATTGCTTGGGCACCTGTTAATTTTTAAGATTTTGACACATTCAGCTCAAATGTACACAATTGCTGATTATGGCTGTCAAATCTAAACCAAACGTTGTGCACTCAAATCTTTTGCTGTATTTAGTTTATTTTGGCATCCGGATGATGATTCTAGCATGAAATTGCTTGGGCACCTGTTAATTTTTAAGATTTTGACACATTCAGCTCAAATGTACAATCATGCGCTAAAAACGCATTTAAAGCAATAAAAAGGTGATTATGGCTGTCAAACCTAAACCAAACGTTGTGCACTCAAATCTTTTGCTGTATTTAGTTTATTTTGACATCCGGATGATGATTCTAGCATGAAATTGCTTGGGCACCTGTTAATTTTTAAGATTTTGACACATTTAGCTCAAATGTACACAATTGCTGATTATGGCTGTCAAATCTAAACCAAACGTTGTGCACTCAAATCTTTTGCTGTATTTAGTTTATTTTGGCATCCGGATGATGATTCTAGCATGAAATTGCTTGGGCACCTGTTAATTTTTAAGATTTTGACACATTCAGCTCAAATGTACAATCATGCGCTACAAACACATTTAAAGCAATAAAAAGGTGATTATGGCTGTCAAACCTAAACCAAACGTTGTGCACTCAAATCTTTTGCTGTATTTAGTTTATTTTGGCATCCGGATGATGATTCTAGCATGAAATTGCTTGGGCACCTGTTAATTTTTAAGATTTTGACACATTCAGCTCAAATGTACACAATTGCTGATTATGGCTGTCAAATCTAAACCAAACGTTGTTCACTCAAATCTTTTGCTGTATTTAGTTTATTTTGGCATCCGGATGATGATTCTAGCATGAAATTGCTTGGGCACCTGTTAATTTTTAAGATTTTGACACATTCAGCTCAAATGTACAATCATGCGCTACAAACGCATTTAAAGCAATAAAAAGGTGATTATGGCTGTCAAACCTAAACCAAACGTTGTGCACTCAAATCTTTTGCTGTATTTAGTTTATTTTGGTATCCGGATGATGATTCTAGCATGAAATTGCTTGGGCACCTGTTAATTTTTAAGATTTTGACACATTCAGCTCAAATGTACACAATTGCTGATTATGGCTGTCAAATCTAAACCAAACGTTGTGCACTCAAATCTTTTGCTGTATTTAGTTTATTTTGGCATCCGGATGATGATTCTAGCATGAAATTGCTTGGGCACCTGTTAATTTTTAAGATTTTGACACATTCAGCTCAAATGTACAATCATGCGCTACAAACGCATTTAAAGCAATAAAAAGGTGATTATGGCTGTCAAACCTAAACCAAACGTTGTGCACTCAAATCTTTTGCTATATTTAGTTTATTTTGGCATCCGGATGATGATTCTAGCATGAAATTGCTTGGGCACCTGTTAATTTTTAAGATTTTGACACATTCAGCTCAAATGTACACAATTGCTGATTATGGCTGTCAAACCTAAACCAAACGTTGTGCACTCAAATCTTTTGCTATAATTAGTTTATTTTGGCATCCGGATGATGATTCTAGCATGAAATTGCTTGGGCACCTGTTAATTTTTAAGATTTTGACACATTCAGCTCAAATGTACAATCATGCGCTACAAACGCATTTAAAGCAATAAAAAGGTGATTATGGCTGTCAAACCTAAACCAAACGTTGTGCACTCAAATCTTTTGCTGTATTTAGTTTATTTTGGCATCCGGATGATGATTCTAGCACGAAATTGCTTGGGCACCTGTTAATTTTTAAGATTTTGACACATTCAGCTCAAATGTACACAATTGCTGATTATGGCTGTCAAATCTAAACCAAACGTTGTGCACTCAAATCTTTTGCTGTATTTAGTTTATTTTGGCATCCGGATGATGATTCTAGCATGAAATTGCTTGGGCACCTGTTAATTTTTAAGATTTTGACACATTCAGCTCAAATGTACAATCATGCGCTAAAAACGCATTTAAAGCAATAAAAAGGTGATTATGGCTGTCAAACCTAAACCAAACGTTGTGCACTCAAATCTTTTGCTATATTTAGTTTATTTTGGCATCCGGATGATGATTCTAGCATGAAATTGCTTGGGCACCTGTTAATTTTTAAGATTTTGACACATTCAGCTCAAATGTACACAATTGCTGATTATGGCTGTCAAATCTAAACCAAACGTTGTTCACTCAAATCTTTTGCTGTATTTAGTTTATTTTGGCATCCGGATGATGATTCTAGCATGAAATTGCTTGGGCACCTGTTAATTTTTAAGATTTTGACACATTCAGCTCAAATGTACAATCATGCGCTACAAACGCATTTAAAGCAATAAAAAGGTGATTATGGCTGTCAAACCTAAACCAAACGTTGTGCACTCAAATCTTTTGCTGTATTTAGTTTATTTTGGTATCCGGATGATGATTCTAGCATGAAATTGCTTGGGCACCTGTTAATTTTTAAGATTTTGACACATTCAGCTCAAATGTACACAATTGCTGATTATGGCTGTCAAATCTAAACCAAACGTTGTGCACTCAAATCTTTTGCTGTATTTAGTTTATTTTGGCATCCGGATGATGATTCTAGCATGAAATTGCTTGGGCACCTGTTAATTTTTAAGATTTTGACACATTCAGCTCAAATGTACAATCATGCGCTACAAACGCATTTAAAGCAATAAAAAGGTGATTATGGCTGTCAAACCTAAACCAAACGTTGTGCACTCAAATCTTTTGCTATATTTAGTTTATTTTGGCATCCGGATGATGATTCTAGCATGAAATTGCTTGGGCACCTGTTAATTTTTAAGATTTTGACACATTCAGCTCAAATGTACACAATTGCTGATTATGGCTGTCAAACCTAAACCAAACGTTGTGCACTCAAATCTTTTGCTATAATTAGTTTATTTTGGCATCCGGATGATGATTCTAGCATGAAATTGCTTGGGCACCTGTTAATTTTTAAGATTTTGACACATTCAGCTCAAATGTACAATCATGCGCTACAAACGCATTTAAAGCAATAAAAAGGTGATTATGGCTGTCAAACCTAAACCAAACGTTGTGCACTCAAATCTTTTGCTGTATTTAGTTTATTTTGGCATCCGGATGATGATTCTAGCATGAAATTGCTTGGGCACCTGTTAATTTTTAAGATTTTGACACATTCAGCTCAAATGTACACAATTGCTGATTATGGCTGTCAAATCTAAACCAAACGTTGTGCACTCAAATCTTTTGCTGTATTTAGTTTATTTTGGCATCCGGATGATGATTCTAGCATGAAATTGCTTGGGCACCTGTTAATTTTTAAGATTTTGACACATTCAGCTCAAATGTACACAATTGCTGATTATGGCTGTCAAATCTAAACCAAACGTTGTGCACTCAAATCTTTTGCTGTATTTAGTTTATTTTGGCATCCGGATGATGATTCTAGCATGAAATTGCTTGGGCACCTGTTAATTTTTAAGATTTTGACACATTCAGCTCAAATGTACAATCATGCGCTAAAAACGCATTTAAAGCAATAAAAAGGTGATTATGGCTGTCAAACCTAAACCAAACGTTGTGCACTCAAATCTTTTGCTGTATTTAGTTTATTTTGACATCCGGATGATGATTCTAGCATGAAATTGCTTGGGCACCTGTTAATTTTTAAGATTTTGACACATTTAGCTCAAATGTACACAATTGCTGATTATGGCTGTCAAATCTAAACCAAACGTTGTGCACTCAAATCTTTTGCTGTATTTAGTTTATTTTGGCATCCGGATGATGATTCTAGCATGAAATTGCTTGGGCACCTGTTAATTTTTAAGATTTTGACACATTCAGCTCAAATGTACAATCATGCGCTACAAACACATTTAAAGCAATAAAAAGGTGATTATGGCTGTCAAACCTAAACCAAACGTTGTGCACTCAAATCTTTTGCTGTATTTAGTTTATTTTGACATCCGGATGATGATTCTAGCATGAAATTGCTTGGGCACCTGTTAATTTTTAAGATTTTGACACATTTAGCTCAAATGTACACAATTGCTGATTATGGCTGTCAAATCTAAACCAAACGTTGTGCACTCAAATCTTTTGCTGTATTTAGTTTATTTTGGCATCCGGATGATGATTCTAGCATGAAATTGCTTGGGCACCTGTTAATTTTTAAGATTTTGACACATTCAGCTCAAATGTACAATCATGCGCTACAAACACATTTAAAGCAATAAAAAGGTGATTATGGCTGTCAAACCTAAACCAAACGTTGTGCACTCAAATCTTTTGCTGTATTTAGTTTATTTTGGCATCCGGATGATGATTCTAGCATGAAATTGCTTGGGCACCTGTTAATTTTTAAGATTTTGACACATTCAGCTCAAATGTACACAATTGCTGATTATGGCTGTCAAATCTAAACCAAACGTTGTTCACTCAAATCTTTTGCTGTATTTAGTTTATTTTGGCATCCGGATGATGATTCTAGCATGAAATTGCTTGGGCACCTGTTAATTTTTAAGATTTTGACACATTCAGCTCAAATGTACAATCATGCGCTACAAACGCATTTAAAGCAATAAAAAGGTGATTATGGCTGTCAAACCTAAACCAAACGTTGTGCACTCAAATCTTTTGCTGTATTTAGTTTATTTTGGTATCCGGATGATGATTCTAGCATGAAATTGCTTGGGCACCTGTTAATTTTTAAGATTTTGACACATTCAGCTCAAATGTACACAATTGCTGATTATGGCTGTCAAATCTAAACCAAACGTTGTGCACTCAAATCTTTTGCTGTATTTAGTTTATTTTGGCATCCGGATGATGATTCTAGCATGAAATTGCTTGGGCACCTGTTAATTTTTAAGATTTTGACACATTCAGCTCAAATGTACAATCATGCGCTACAAACGCATTTAAAGCAATAAAAAGGTGATTATGGCTGTCAAACCTAAACCAAACGTTGTGCACTCAAATCTTTTGCTATATTTAGTTTATTTTGGCATCCGGATGATGATTCTAGCATGAAATTGCTTGGGCACCTGTTAATTTTTAAGATTTTGACACATTCAGCTCAAATGTACACAATTGCTGATTATGGCTGTCAAACCTAAACCAAACGTTGTGCACTCAAATCTTTTGCTATAATTAGTTTATTTTGGCATCCGGATGATGATTCTAGCATGAAATTGCTTGGGCACCTGTTAATTTTTAAGATTTTGACACATTCAGCTCAAATGTACAATCATGCGCTACAAACGCATTTAAAGCAATAAAAAGGTGATTATGGCTGTCAAACCTAAACCAAACGTTGTGCACTCAAATCTTTTGCTGTATTTAGTTTATTTTGGCATCCGGATGATGATTCTAGCACGAAATTGCTTGGGCACCTGTTAATTTTTAAGATTTTGACACATTCAGCTCAAATGTACACAATTGCTGATTATGGCTGTCAAATCTAAACCAAACGTTGTGCACTCAAATCTTTTGCTGTATTTAGTTTATTTTGGCATCCGGATGATGATTCTAGCATGAAATTGCTTGGGCACCTGTTAATTTTTAAGATTTTGACACATTCAGCTCAAATGTACAATCATGCGCTAAAAACGCATTTAAAGCAATAAAAAGGTGATTATGGCTGTCAAACCTAAACCAAACGTTGTGCACTCAAATCTTTTGCTATATTTAGTTTATTTTGGCATCCGGATGATGATTCTAGCATGAAATTGCTTGGGCACCTGTTAATTTTTAAGATTTTGACACATTCAGCTCAAATGTACACAATTGCTGATTATGGCTGTCAAATCTAAACCAAACGTTGTTCACTCAAATCTTTTGCTGTATTTAGTTTATTTTGGCATCCGGATGATGATTCTAGCATGAAATTGCTTGGGCACCTGTTAATTTTTAAGATTTTGACACATTCAGCTCAAATGTACAATCATGCGCTACAAACGCATTTAAAGCAATAAAAAGGTGATTATGGCTGTCAAACCTAAACCAAACGTTGTGCACTCAAATCTTTTGCTGTATTTAGTTTATTTTGGTATCCGGATGATGATTCTAGCATGAAATTGCTTGGGCACCTGTTAATTTTTAAGATTTTGACACATTCAGCTCAAATGTACACAATTGCTGATTATGGCTGTCAAATCTAAACCAAACGTTGTGCACTCAAATCTTTTGCTGTATTTAGTTTATTTTGGCATCCGGATGATGATTCTAGCATGAAATTGCTTGGGCACCTGTTAATTTTTAAGATTTTGACACATTCAGCTCAAATGTACAATCATGCGCTACAAACGCATTTAAAGCAATAAAAAGGTGATTATGGCTGTCAAACCTAAACCAAACGTTGTGCACTCAAATCTTTTGCTATATTTAGTTTATTTTGGCATCCGGATGATGATTCTAGCATGAAATTGCTTGGGCACCTGTTAATTTTTAAGATTTTGACACATTCAGCTCAAATGTACACAATTGCTGATTATGGCTGTCAAACCTAAACCAAACGTTGTGCACTCAAATCTTTTGCTATAATTAGTTTATTTTGGCATCCGGATGATGATTCTAGCATGAAATTGCTTGGGCACCTGTTAATTTTTAAGATTTTGACACATTCAGCTCAAATGTACAATCATGCGCTACAAACGCATTTAAAGCAATAAAAAGGTGATTATGGCTGTCAAACCTAAACCAAACGTTGTGCACTCAAATCTTTTGCTGTATTTAGTTTATTTTGGCATCCGGATGATGATTCTAGCATGAAATTGCTTGGGCACCTGTTAATTTTTAAGATTTTGACACATTCAGCTCAAATGTACACAATTGCTGATTATGGCTGTCAAATCTAAACCAAACGTTGTGCACTCAAATCTTTTGCTGTATTTAGTTTATTTTGGCATCCGGATGATGATTCTAGCATGAAATTGCTTGGGCACCTGTTAATTTTTAAGATTTTGACACATTCAGCTCAAATGTACACAATTGCTGATTATGGCTGTCAAATCTAAACCAAACGTTGTGCACTCAAATCTTTTGCTGTATTTAGTTTATTTTGGCATCCGGATGATGATTCTAGCATGAAATTGCTTGGGCACCTGTTAATTTTTAAGATTTTGACACATTCAGCTCAAATGTACAATCATGCGCTAAAAACGCATTTAAAGCAATAAAAAGGTGATTATGGCTGTCAAACCTAAACCAAACGTTGTGCACTCAAATCTTTTGCTGTATTTAGTTTATTTTGACATCCGGATGATGATTCTAGCATGAAATTGCTTGGGCACCTGTTAATTTTTAAGATTTTGACACATTTAGCTCAAATGTACACAATTGCTGATTATGGCTGTCAAATCTAAACCAAACGTTGTGCACTCAAATCTTTTGCTGTATTTAGTTTATTTTGGCATCCGGATGATGATTCTAGCATGAAATTGCTTGGGCACCTGTTAATTTTTAAGATTTTGACACATTCAGCTCAAATGTACAATCATGCGCTACAAACACATTTAAAGCAATAAAAAGGTGATTATGGCTGTCAAACCTAAACCAAACGTTGTGCACTCAAATCTTTTGCTGTATTTAGTTTATTTTGACATCCGGATGATGATTCTAGCATGAAATTGCTTGGGCACCTGTTAATTTTTAAGATTTTGACACATTTAGCTCAAATGTACACAATTGCTGATTATGGCTGTCAAATCTAAACCAAACGTTGTGCACTCAAATCTTTTGCTGTATTTAGTTTATTTTGGCATCCGGATGATGATTCTAGCATGAAATTGCTTGGGCACCTGTTAATTTTTAAGATTTTGACACATTCAGCTCAAATGTACAATCATGCGCTAAAAACGCATTTAAAGCAATAAAAAGGTGATTATGGCTGTCAAACCTAAACCAAACGTTGTGCACTCAAATCTTTTGCTGTATTTAGTTTATTTTGACATCCGGATGATGATTCTAGCATGAAATTGCTTGGGCACCTGTTAATTTTTAAGATTTTGACACATTTAGCTCAAATGTACACAATTGCTGATTATGGCTGTCAAATCTAAACCAAACGTTGTGCACTCAAATCTTTTGCTGTATTTAGTTTATTTTGGCATCCGGATGATGATTCTAGCATGAAATTGCTTGGGCACCTGTTAATTTTTAAGATTTTGACACATTCAGCTCAAATGTACAATCATGCGCTACAAACACATTTAAAGCAATAAAAAGGTGATTATGGCTGTCAAACCTAAACCAAACGTTGTGCACTCAAATCTTTTGCTGTATTTAGTTTATTTTGACATCCGGATGATGATTCTAGCATGAAATTGCTTGGGCACCTGTTAATTTTTAAGATTTTGACACATTTAGCTCAAATGTACACAATTGCTGATTATGGCTGTCAAATCTAAACCAAACGTTGTGCACTCAAATCTTTTGCTGTATTTAGTTTATTTTGGCATCCGGATGATGATTCTAGCATGAAATTGCTTGGGCACCTGTTAATTTTTAAGATTTTGACACATTCAGCTCAAATGTACAATCATGCGCTACAAACACATTTAAAGCAATAAAAAGGTGATTATGGCTGTCAAACCTAAACCAAACGTTGTGCACTCAAATCTTTTGCTGTATTTAGTTTATTTTGGCATCCGGATGATGATTCTAGCATGAAATTGCTTGGGCACCTGTTAATTTTTAAGATTTTGACACATTCAGCTCAAATGTACACAATTGCTGATTATGGCTGTCAAATCTAAACCAAACGTTGTGCACTCAAATCTTTTGCTGTATTTAGTTTATTTTGGCATCCGGATGATGATTCTAGCATGAAATTGCTTGGGCACCTGTTAATTTTTAAGATTTTGACACATTCAGCTCAAATGTACACAATTGCTGATTATGGCTGTCAAATCTAAACCAAACGTTGTGCACTCAAATCTTTTGCTGTATTTAGTTTATTTTGGCATCCGGATGATGATTCTAGCATGAAATTGCTTGGGCACCTGTTAATTTTTAAGATTTTGACACATTCAGCTCAAATGTACAATCATGCGCTAAAAACGCATTTAAAGCAATAAAAAGGTGATTATGGCTGTCAAACCTAAACCAAACGTTGTGCACTCAAATCTTTTGCTGTATTTAGTTTATTTTGACATCCGGATGATGATTCTAGCATGAAATTGCTTGGGCACCTGTTAATTTTTAAGATTTTGACACATTTAGCTCAAATGTACACAATTGCTGATTATGGCTGTCAAATCTAAACCAAACGTTGTGCACTCAAATCTTTTGCTGTATTTAGTTTATTTTGGCATCCGGATGATGATTCTAGCATGAAATTGCTTGGGCACCTGTTAATTTTTAAGATTTTGACACATTCAGCTCAAATGTACAATCATGCGCTACAAACACATTTAAAGCAATAAAAAGGTGATTATGGCTGTCAAACCTAAACCAAACGTTGTGCACTCAAATCTTTTGCTGTATTTAGTTTATTTTGACATCCGGATGATGATTCTAGCATGAAATTGCTTGGGCACCTGTTAATTTTTAAGATTTTGACACATTTAGCTCAAATGTACACAATTGCTGATTATGGCTGTCAAATCTAAACCAAACGTTGTGCACTCAAATCTTTTGCTGTATTTAGTTTATTTTGGCATCCGGATGATGATTCTAGCATGAAATTGCTTGGGCACCTGTTAATTTTTAAGATTTTGACACATTCAGCTCAAATGTACAATCATGCGCTACAAACACATTTAAAGCAATAAAAAGGTGATTATGGCTGTCAAACCTAAACCAAACGTTGTGCACTCAAATCTTTTGCTGTATTTAGTTTATTTTGGCATCCGGATGATGATTCTAGCATGAAATTGCTTGGGCACCTGTTAATTTTTAAGATTTTGACACATTCAGCTCAAATGTACACAATTGCTGATTATGGCTGTCAAATCTAAACCAAACGTTGTTCACTCAAATCTTTTGCTGTATTTAGTTTATTTTGGCATCCGGATGATGATTCTAGCATGAAATTGCTTGGGCACCTGTTAATTTTTAAGATTTTGACACATTCAGCTCAAATGTACAATCATGCGCTACAAACGCATTTAAAGCAATAAAAAGGTGATTATGGCTGTCAAACCTAAACCAAACGTTGTGCACTCAAATCTTTTGCTGTATTTAGTTTATTTTGGTATCCGGATGATGATTCTAGCATGAAATTGCTTGGGCACCTGTTAATTTTTAAGATTTTGACACATTCAGCTCAAATGTACACAATTGCTGATTATGGCTGTCAAATCTAAACCAAACGTTGTGCACTCAAATCTTTTGCTGTATTTAGTTTATTTTGGCATCCGGATGATGATTCTAGCATGAAATTGCTTGGGCACCTGTTAATTTTTAAGATTTTGACACATTCAGCTCAAATGTACAATCATGCGCTACAAACGCATTTAAAGCAATAAAAAGGTGATTATGGCTGTCAAACCTAAACCAAACGTTGTGCACTCAAATCTTTTGCTATATTTAGTTTATTTTGGCATCCGGATGATGATTCTAGCATGAAATTGCTTGGGCACCTGTTAATTTTTAAGATTTTGACACATTCAGCTCAAATGTACAATCATGCGCTACAAACGCATTTAAAGCAATAAAAAGGTGATTATGGCTGTCAAACCTAAACCAAACGTTGTGCACTCAAATCTTTTGCTATATTTAGTTTATTTTGGCATCCGGATGATGATTCTAGCATGAAATTGCTTGGGCACCTGTTAATTTTTAAGATTTTGACACATTCAGCTCAAATGTACACAATTGCTGATTATGGCTGTCAAACCTAAACCAAACGTTGTGCACTCAAATCTTTTGCTATAATTAGTTTATTTTGGCATCCGGATGATGATTCTAGCATGAAATTGCTTGGGCACCTGTTAATTTTTAAGATTTTGACACATTCAGCTCAAATGTACAATCATGCGCTACAAACGCATTTAAAGCAATAAAAAGGTGATTATGGCTGTCAAACCTAAACCAAACGTTGTGCACTCAAATCTTTTGCTGTATTTAGTTTATTTTGGTATCCGGATGATGATTCTAGCATGAAATTGCTTGGGCACCTGTTAATTTTTAAGATTTTGACACATTCAGCTCAAATGTACACAATTGCTGATTATGGCTGTCAAATCTAAACCAAACGTTGTGCACTCAAATCTTTTGCTGTATTTAGTTTATTTTGGCATCCGGATGATGATTCTAGCATGAAATTGCTTGGGCACCTGTTAATTTTTAAGATTTTGACACATTCAGCTCAAATGTACAATCATGCGCTACAAACGCATTTAAAGCAATAAAAAGGTGATTATGGCTGTCAAACCTAAACCAAACGTTGTGCACTCAAATCTTTTGCTATATTTAGTTTATTTTGGCATCCGGATGATGATTCTAGCATGAAATTGCTTGGGCACCTGTTAATTTTTAAGATTTTGACACATTCAGCTCAAATGTACACAATTGCTGATTATGGCTGTCAAACCTAAACCAAACGTTGTGCACTCAAATCTTTTGCTGTATTTAGTTTATTTTGGCATCCGGATGATGATTCTAGCATGAAATTGCTTGGGCACCTGTTAATTTTTAAGATTTTGACACATTCAGCTCAAATGTACAATCATGCGCTACAAACGCATTTAAAGCA
The DNA here is from genome assembly GCF_051991245.1 of Festucalex cinctus. Taxonomy (NCBI): domain Eukaryota; kingdom Metazoa; phylum Chordata; class Actinopteri; order Syngnathiformes; family Syngnathidae; genus Festucalex; species Festucalex cinctus. The sequence continues at coordinate 425,475 of NW_027520280.1, read as the reverse complement.
ATAAAACGGTGATTATGGCTGTCAAACCTAAAACAAACGTTGTGCACTCAAATCTTTTGCTGTATTTAGTTTATTTTGGCATCCGGATGATGATTCTAGCATGAAATTGCTTGGGCACCTGTTAATTTTTAAGATTTTGACACATTCAGCTCAAATGTACAATCATGCGCTACAAACGCATTTAAAGCAATAAAAAGGTGATTATGGCTGTCAAACCTAAACCAAACGTTGTGCACTCAAATCTTTTGCTATATTTAGTTTATTTTGGCATCCGGATGATGATTCTAGCATGAAATTGCTTGGGCACCTGTTAATTTTTAAGATTTTGAGACATTCAGCTCAAATGTACACAATTGCTGATTATGGCTGTCAAATCTAAACCAAACGTTGTGCACTCAAATCTTTTGCTATATTTAGTTTATTTTGGCATCCGGATGATTATTCTAGCATGAAATTGCTTGGGCACCTGTTAATTTTTAAGATTTTGACACATTCAGCTCAAATGTACAATCATGCGCTAAAAACGCATTTAAAGCAATAAAAAGGTGATTATGGCTGTCAAACCTAAACCAAACGTTGTGCACTCAAATCTTTTGCTGTATTTAGTTTATTTTGGCATCCGGATGATGATTCTAGCATGAAATTGCTTGGGCACCTGTTAATTTTTAAGATTTTGACACATTCAGCTCAAATGTACACAATTGCTGATTATGGCTGTCAAATCTAAACCAAACGTTGTGCACTCAAATCTTTTGCTGTATTTAGTTTATTTTGGCATCCGGATGATGATTCTAGCATGAAATTGCTTGGGCACCTGTTAATTTTTAAGATTTTGACACATTCAGCTCAAATGTACACAATTGCTGATTATGGCTGTCAAATCTAAACCAAACGTTGTGCACTCAAATCTTTTGCTGTATTTAGTTTATTTTGGCATCCGGATGATGATTCTAGCATGAAATTGCTTGGGCACCTGTTAATTTTTAAGATTTTGACACATTCAGCTCAAATGTACAATCATGCGCTAAAAACGCATTTAAAGCAATAAAAAGGTGATTATGGCTGTCAAACCTAAACCAAACGTTGTGCACTCAAATCTTTTGCTGTATTTAGTTTATTTTGACATCCGGATGATGATTCTAGCATGAAATTGCTTGGGCACCTGTTAATTTTTAAGATTTTGACACATTTAGCTCAAATGTACACAATTGCTGATTATGGCTGTCAAATCTAAACCAAACGTTGTGCACTCAAATCTTTTGCTGTATTTAGTTTATTTTGGCATCCGGATGATGATTCTAGCATGAAATTGCTTGGGCACCTGTTAATTTTTAAGATTTTGACACATTCAGCTCAAATGTACAATCATGCGCTACAAACACATTTAAAGCAATAAAAAGGTGATTATGGCTGTCAAACCTAAACCAAACGTTGTGCACTCAAATCTTTTGCTGTATTTAGTTTATTTTGGCATCCGGATGATGATTCTAGCATGAAATTGCTTGGGCACCTGTTAATTTTTAAGATTTTGACACATTCAGCTCAAATGTACACAATTGCTGATTATGGCTGTCAAATCTAAACCAAACGTTGTTCACTCAAATCTTTTGCTGTATTTAGTTTATTTTGGCATCCGGATGATGATTCTAGCATGAAATTGCTTGGGCACCTGTTAATTTTTAAGATTTTGACACATTCAGCTCAAATGTACAATCATGCGCTACAAACGCATTTAAAGCAATAAAAAGGTGATTATGGCTGTCAAACCTAAACCAAACGTTGTGCACTCAAATCTTTTGCTGTATTTAGTTTATTTTGGTATCCGGATGATGATTCTAGCATGAAATTGCTTGGGCACCTGTTAATTTTTAAGATTTTGACACATTCAGCTCAAATGTACACAATTGCTGATTATGGCTGTCAAATCTAAACCAAACGTTGTGCACTCAAATCTTTTGCTGTATTTAGTTTATTTTGGCATCCGGATGATGATTCTAGCATGAAATTGCTTGGGCACCTGTTAATTTTTAAGATTTTGACACATTCAGCTCAAATGTACAATCATGCGCTACAAACGCATTTAAAGCAATAAAAAGGTGATTATGGCTGTCAAACCTAAACCAAACGTTGTGCACTCAAATCTTTTGCTATATTTAGTTTATTTTGGCATCCGGATGATGATTCTAGCATGAAATTGCTTGGGCACCTGTTAATTTTTAAGATTTTGACACATTCAGCTCAAATGTACACAATTGCTGATTATGGCTGTCAAACCTAAACCAAACGTTGTGCACTCAAATCTTTTGCTATAATTAGTTTATTTTGGCATCCGGATGATGATTCTAGCATGAAATTGCTTGGGCACCTGTTAATTTTTAAGATTTTGACACATTCAGCTCAAATGTACAATCATGCGCTACAAACGCATTTAAAGCAATAAAAAGGTGATTATGGCTGTCAAACCTAAACCAAACGTTGTGCACTCAAATCTTTTGCTGTATTTAGTTTATTTTGGCATCCGGATGATGATTCTAGCACGAAATTGCTTGGGCACCTGTTAATTTTTAAGATTTTGACACATTCAGCTCAAATGTACACAATTGCTGATTATGGCTGTCAAATCTAAACCAAACGTTGTGCACTCAAATCTTTTGCTGTATTTAGTTTATTTTGGCATCCGGATGATGATTCTAGCATGAAATTGCTTGGGCACCTGTTAATTTTTAAGATTTTGACACATTCAGCTCAAATGTACAATCATGCGCTAAAAACGCATTTAAAGCAATAAAAAGGTGATTATGGCTGTCAAACCTAAACCAAACGTTGTGCACTCAAATCTTTTGCTATATTTAGTTTATTTTGGCATCCGGATGATGATTCTAGCATGAAATTGCTTGGGCACCTGTTAATTTTTAAGATTTTGACACATTCAGCTCAAATGTACACAATTGCTGATTATGGCTGTCAAATCTAAACCAAACGTTGTTCACTCAAATCTTTTGCTGTATTTAGTTTATTTTGGCATCCGGATGATGATTCTAGCATGAAATTGCTTGGGCACCTGTTAATTTTTAAGATTTTGACACATTCAGCTCAAATGTACAATCATGCGCTACAAACGCATTTAAAGCAATAAAAAGGTGATTATGGCTGTCAAACCTAAACCAAACGTTGTGCACTCAAATCTTTTGCTGTATTTAGTTTATTTTGGTATCCGGATGATGATTCTAGCATGAAATTGCTTGGGCACCTGTTAATTTTTAAGATTTTGACACATTCAGCTCAAATGTACACAATTGCTGATTATGGCTGTCAAATCTAAACCAAACGTTGTGCACTCAAATCTTTTGCTGTATTTAGTTTATTTTGGCATCCGGATGATGATTCTAGCATGAAATTGCTTGGGCACCTGTTAATTTTTAAGATTTTGACACATTCAGCTCAAATGTACAATCATGCGCTACAAACGCATTTAAAGCAATAAAAAGGTGATTATGGCTGTCAAACCTAAACCAAACGTTGTGCACTCAAATCTTTTGCTATATTTAGTTTATTTTGGCATCCGGATGATGATTCTAGCATGAAATTGCTTGGGCACCTGTTAATTTTTAAGATTTTGACACATTCAGCTCAAATGTACACAATTGCTGATTATGGCTGTCAAACCTAAACCAAACGTTGTGCACTCAAATCTTTTGCTATAATTAGTTTATTTTGGCATCCGGATGATGATTCTAGCATGAAATTGCTTGGGCACCTGTTAATTTTTAAGATTTTGACACATTCAGCTCAAATGTACAATCATGCGCTACAAACGCATTTAAAGCAATAAAAAGGTGATTATGGCTGTCAAACCTAAACCAAACGTTGTGCACTCAAATCTTTTGCTGTATTTAGTTTATTTTGGCATCCGGATGATGATTCTAGCATGAAATTGCTTGGGCACCTGTTAATTTTTAAGATTTTGACACATTCAGCTCAAATGTACACAATTGCTGATTATGGCTGTCAAATCTAAACCAAACGTTGTGCACTCAAATCTTTTGCTGTATTTAGTTTATTTTGGCATCCGGATGATGATTCTAGCATGAAATTGCTTGGGCACCTGTTAATTTTTAAGATTTTGACACATTCAGCTCAAATGTACAATCATGCGCTAAAAACGCATTTAAAGCAATAAAACGGTGATTATGGCTGTCAAACCTAAAACAAACGTTGTGCACTCAAATCTTTTGCTGTATTTAGTTTATTTTGGCATCCGGATGATGATTCTAGCATGAAATTGCTTGGGCACCTGTTAATTTTTAAGATTTTGACACATTCAGCTCAAATGTACAATCATGCGCTACAAACGCATTTAAAGCAATAAAAAGGTGATTATGGCTGTCAAACCTAAACCAAACGTTGTGCACTCAAATCTTTTGCTATATTTAGTTTATTTTGGCATCCGGATGATGATTCTAGCATGAAATTGCTTGGGCACCTGTTAATTTTTAAGATTTTGAGACATTCAGCTCAAATGTACACAATTGCTGATTATGGCTGTCAAATCTAAACCAAACGTTGTGCACTCAAATCTTTTGCTATATTTAGTTTATTTTGGCATCCGGATGATTATTCTAGCATGAAATTGCTTGGGCACCTGTTAATTTTTAAGATTTTGACACATTCAGCTCAAATGTACAATCATGCGCTAAAAACGCATTTAAAGCAATAAAAAGGTGATTATGGCTGTCAAACCTAAACCAAACGTTGTGCACTCAAATCTTTTGCTGTATTTAGTTTATTTTGGCATCCGGATGATGATTCTAGCATGAAATTGCTTGGGCACCTGTTAATTTTTAAGATTTTGACACATTCAGCTCAAATGTACACAATTGCTGATTATGGCTGTCAAATCTAAACCAAACGTTGTGCACTCAAATCTTTTGCTGTATTTAGTTTATTTTGGCATCCGGATGATGATTCTAGCATGAAATTGCTTGGGCACCTGTTAATTTTTAAGATTTTGACACATTCAGCTCAAATGTACACAATTGCTGATTATGGCTGTCAAATCTAAACCAAACGTTGTGCACTCAAATCTTTTGCTGTATTTAGTTTATTTTGGCATCCGGATGATGATTCTAGCATGAAATTGCTTGGGCACCTGTTAATTTTTAAGATTTTGACACATTCAGCTCAAATGTACAATCATGCGCTAAAAACGCATTTAAAGCAATAAAAAGGTGATTATGGCTGTCAAACCTAAACCAAACGTTGTGCACTCAAATCTTTTGCTGTATTTAGTTTATTTTGACATCCGGATGATGATTCTAGCATGAAATTGCTTGGGCACCTGTTAATTTTTAAGATTTTGACACATTTAGCTCAAATGTACACAATTGCTGATTATGGCTGTCAAATCTAAACCAAACGTTGTGCACTCAAATCTTTTGCTGTATTTAGTTTATTTTGGCATCCGGATGATGATTCTAGCATGAAATTGCTTGGGCACCTGTTAATTTTTAAGATTTTGACACATTCAGCTCAAATGTACAATCATGCGCTACAAACACATTTAAAGCAATAAAAAGGTGATTATGGCTGTCAAACCTAAACCAAACGTTGTGCACTCAAATCTTTTGCTGTATTTAGTTTATTTTGGCATCCGGATGATGATTCTAGCATGAAATTGCTTGGGCACCTGTTAATTTTTAAGATTTTGACACATTCAGCTCAAATGTACACAATTGCTGATTATGGCTGTCAAATCTAAACCAAACGTTGTTCACTCAAATCTTTTGCTGTATTTAGTTTATTTTGGCATCCGGATGATGATTCTAGCATGAAATTGCTTGGGCACCTGTTAATTTTTAAGATTTTGACACATTCAGCTCAAATGTACAATCATGCGCTACAAACGCATTTAAAGCAATAAAAAGGTGATTATGGCTGTCAAACCTAAACCAAACGTTGTGCACTCAAATCTTTTGCTGTATTTAGTTTATTTTGGTATCCGGATGATGATTCTAGCATGAAATTGCTTGGGCACCTGTTAATTTTTAAGATTTTGACACATTCAGCTCAAATGTACACAATTGCTGATTATGGCTGTCAAATCTAAACCAAACGTTGTGCACTCAAATCTTTTGCTGTATTTAGTTTATTTTGGCATCCGGATGATGATTCTAGCATGAAATTGCTTGGGCACCTGTTAATTTTTAAGATTTTGACACATTCAGCTCAAATGTACAATCATGCGCTACAAACGCATTTAAAGCAATAAAAAGGTGATTATGGCTGTCAAACCTAAACCAAACGTTGTGCACTCAAATCTTTTGCTATAATTAGTTTATTTTGGCATCCGGATGATGATTCTAGCATGAAATTGCTTGGGCACCTGTTAATTTTTAAGATTTTGACACATTCAGCTCAAATGTACAATCATGCGCTACAAACGCATTTAAAGCAATAAAAAGGTGATTATGGCTGTCAAACCTAAACCAAACGTTGTGCACTCAAATCTTTTGCTGTATTTAGTTTATTTTGGCATCCGGATGATGATTCTAGCACGAAATTGCTTGGGCACCTGTTAATTTTTAAGATTTTGACACATTCAGCTCAAATGTACACAATTGCTGATTATGGCTGTCAAATCTAAACCAAACGTTGTGCACTCAAATCTTTTGCTGTATTTAGTTTATTTTGGCATCCGGATGATGATTCTAGCATGAAATTGCTTGGGCACCTGTTAATTTTTAAGATTTTGACACATTCAGCTCAAATGTACAATCATGCGCTAAAAACGCATTTAAAGCAATAAAAAGGTGATTATGGCTGTCAAACCTAAACCAAACGTTGTGCACTCAAATCTTTTGCTATATTTAGTTTATTTTGGCATCCGGATGATGATTCTAGCATGAAATTGCTTGGGCACCTGTTAATTTTTAAGATTTTGACACATTCAGCTCAAATGTACACAATTGCTGATTATGGCTGTCAAACCTAAACCAAACGTTGTGCACTCAAATCTTTTGCTATAATTAGTTTATTTTGGCATCCGGATGATGATTCTAGCATGAAATTGCTTGGGCACCTGTTAATTTTTAAGATTTTGACACATTCAGCTCAAATGTACAATCATGCGCTACAAACGCATTTAAAGCAATAAAAAGGTGATTATGGCTGTCAAACCTAAACCAAACGTTGTGCACTCAAATCTTTTGCTGTATTTAGTTTATTTTGGCATCCGGATGATGATTCTAGCACGAAATTGCTTGGGCACCTGTTAATTTTTAAGATTTTGACACATTCAGCTCAAATGTACACAATTGCTGATTATGGCTGTCAAATCTAAACCAAACGTTGTGCACTCAAATCTTTTGCTGTATTTAGTTTATTTTGGCATCCGGATGATGATTCTAGCATGAAATTGCTTGGGCACCTGTTAATTTTTAAGATTTTGACACATTCAGCTCAAATGTACAATCATGCGCTAAAAACGCATTTAAAGCAATAAAAAGGTGATTATGGCTGTCAAACCTAAACCAAACGTTGTGCACTCAAATCTTTTGCTATATTTAGTTTATTTTGGCATCCGGATGATGATTCTAGCATGAAATTGCTTGGGCACCTGTTAATTTTTAAGATTTTGACACATTCAGCTCAAATGTACACAATTGCTGATTATGGCTGTCAAATCTAAACCAAACGTTGTTCACTCAAATCTTTTGCTGTATTTAGTTTATTTTGGCATCCGGATGATGATTCTAGCATGAAATTGCTTGGGCACCTGTTAATTTTTAAGATTTTGACACATTCAGCTCAAATGTACAATCATGCGCTACAAACGCATTTAAAGCAATAAAAAGGTGATTATGGCTGTCAAACCTAAACCAAACGTTGTGCACTCAAATCTTTTGCTGTATTTAGTTTATTTTGGTATCCGGATGATGATTCTAGCATGAAATTGCTTGGGCACCTGTTAATTTTTAAGATTTTGACACATTCAGCTCAAATGTACACAATTGCTGATTATGGCTGTCAAATCTAAACCAAACGTTGTGCACTCAAATCTTTTGCTGTATTTAGTTTATTTTGGCATCCGGATGATGATTCTAGCATGAAATTGCTTGGGCACCTGTTAATTTTTAAGATTTTGACACATTCAGCTCAAATGTACAATCATGCGCTACAAACGCATTTAAAGCAATAAAAAGGTGATTATGGCTGTCAAACCTAAACCAAACGTTGTGCACTCAAATCTTTTGCTATATTTAGTTTATTTTGGCATCCGGATGATGATTCTAGCATGAAATTGCTTGGGCACCTGTTAATTTTTAAGATTTTGACACATTCAGCTCAAATGTACACAATTGCTGATTATGGCTGTCAAACCTAAACCAAACGTTGTGCACTCAAATCTTTTGCTATAATTAGTTTATTTTGGCATCCGGATGATGATTCTAGCATGAAATTGCTTGGGCACCTGTTAATTTTTAAGATTTTGACACATTCAGCTCAAATGTACAATCATGCGCTACAAACGCATTTAAAGCAATAAAAAGGTGATTATGGCTGTCAAACCTAAACCAAACGTTGTGCACTCAAATCTTTTGCTGTATTTAGTTTATTTTGGCATCCGGATGATGATTCTAGCATGAAATTGCTTGGGCACCTGTTAATTTTTAAGATTTTGACACATTCAGCTCAAATGTACACAATTGCTGATTATGGCTGTCAAATCTAAACCAAACGTTGTGCACTCAAATCTTTTGCTGTATTTAGTTTATTTTGGCATCCGGATGATGATTCTAGCATGAAATTGCTTGGGCACCTGTTAATTTTTAAGATTTTGACACATTCAGCTCAAATGTACAATCATGCGCTAAAAACGCATTTAAAGCAATAAAAAGGTGATTATGGCTGTCAAACCTAAACTAAACGTTGTGCACTCAAATCTTTTGCTATATTTAGTTTATTTTGGCATCCGGATGATGATTCTAGCATGAAATTGCTTGGGCACCTGTCAATTTTTAAGATTTTGACACATTCAGCTCAAATGTACACAATTGCTGATTATGGCTGTCAAATCTAAACCAAACGTTGTTCACTCAAATCTTTTGCTGTATTTAGTTTATTTTGGCATCCGGATGATGATTCTAGCATGAAATTGCTTGGGCACCTGTTAATTTTTAAGATTTTGACACATTCAGCTCAAATGTACAATCATGCGCTACAAACGCATTTAAAGCAATAAAAAGGTGATTATGGCTGTCAAACCTAAACCAAACGTTGTGCACTCAAATCTTTTGCTGTATTTAGTTTATTTTGGTATCCGGATGATGATTCTAGCATGAAATTGCTTGGGCACCTGTTAATTTTTAAGATTTTGACACATTCAGCTCAAATGTACACAATTGCTGATTATGGCTGTCAAATCTAAACCAAACGTTGTGCACTCAAATCTTTTGCTGTATTTAGTTTATTTTGGCATCCGGATGATGATTCTAGCATGAAATTGCTTGGGCACCTGTTAATTTTTAAGATTTTGACACATTCAGCTCAAATGTACAATCATGCGCTACAAACGCATTTAAAGCAATAAAAAGGTGATTATGGCTGTCAAACCTAAACCAAACGTTGTGCACTCAAATCTTTTGCTATATTTAGTTTATTTTGGCATCCGGATGATGATTCTAGCATGAAATTGCTTGGGCACCTGTTAATTTTTAAGATTTTGACACATTCAGCTCAAATGTACACAATTGCTGATTATGGCTGTCAAACCTAAACCAAACGTTGTGCACTCAAATCTTTTGCTATAATTAGTTTATTTTGGCATCCGGATGATGATTCTAGCATGAAATTGCTTGGGCACCTGTTAATTTTTAAGATTTTGACACATTCAGCTCAAATGTACAATCATGCGCTACAAACGCATTTAAAGCAATAAAAAGGTGATTATGGCTGTCAAACCTAAACCAAACGTTGTGCACTCAAATCTTTTGCTGTATTTAGTTTATTTTGGCATCCGGATGATGATTCTAGCATGAAATTGCTTGGGCACCTGTTAATTTTTAAGATTTTGACACATTCAGCTCAAATGTACACAATTGCTGATTATGGCTGTCAAATCTAAACCAAACGTTGTGCACTCAAATCTTTTGCTGTATTTAGTTTATTTTGGCATCCGGATGATGATTCTAGCATGAAATTGCTTGGGCACCTGTTAATTTTTAAGATTTTGACACATTCAGCTCAAATGTACAATCATGCGCTAAAAACGCATTTAAAGCAATAAAAAGGTGATTATGGCTGTCAAACCTAAACCAAACGTTGTGCACTCAAATCTTTTGCTGTATTTAGTTTATTTTGACATCCGGATGATGATTCTAGCATGAAATTGCTTGGGCACCTGTTAATTTTTAAGATTTTGACACATTTAGCTCAAATGTACACAATTGCTGATTATGGCTGTCAAATCTAAACCAAACGTTGTGCACTCAAATCTTTTGCTGTATTTAGTTTATTTTGGCATCCGGATGATGATTCTAGCATGAAATTGCTTGGGCACCTGTTAATTTTTAAGATTTTGACACATTCAGCTCAAATGTACACAATTGCTGATTATGGCTGTCAAACCTAAACCAAACGTTGTGCACTCAAATCTTTTGCTATAATTAGTTTATTTTGGCATCCGGATGATGATTCTAGCATGAAATTGCTTGGGCACCTGTTAATTTTTAAGATTTTGACACATTCAGCTCAAATGTACAATCATGCGCTACAAACGCATTTAAAGCAATAAAAAGGTGATTATGGCTGTCAAACCTAAACCAAACGTTGTGCACTCAAATCTTTTGCTGTATTTAGTTTATTTTGGCATCCGGATGATGATTCTAGCATGAAATTGCTTGGGCACCTGTTAATTTTTAAGATTTTGACACATTCAGCTCAAATGTACACAATTGCTGATTATGGCTGTCAAATCTAAACCAAACGTTGTGCACTCAAATCTTTTGCTGTATTTAGTTTATTTTGGCATCCGGTTGATGATTCTAGCATGAAATTGCTTGGGCACCTGTTAATTTTTAAGATTTTGACACATTCAGCTCAAATGTACAATCATGCGCTAAAAACGCATTTAAAGCAATAAAAAGGTGATTATGGCTGTCAAACCTAAACCAAACGTTGTGCACTCAAATCTTTTGCTATAATTAGTTTATTTTGGCATCCGGATGATGATTCTAGCATGAAATTGCTTGGGCACCTGTTAATTTTTAAGATTTTGACACATTCAGCTCAAATGTACAATCATGCGCTACAAACGCATTTAAAGCAATAAAAAGGTGATTATGGCTGTCAAACCTAAACCAAACGTTGTGCACTCAAATCTTTTGCTATATTTAGTTTATTTTGGCATCCGGATGATGATTCTAGCATGAAATTGCTTGGGCACCTGTTAATTTTTAAGATTTTGACACATTCAGCTCAAATGTACACAATTGCTGATTATGGCTGTCAAATCTAAACCAAACGTTGTGCACTCAAATCTTTTGCTGTATTTAGTTTATTTTGGCATCCGGTTGATGATTCTAGCATGAAATTGCTTGGGCACCTGTTAATTTTTAAGATTTTGACACATTCAGCTCAAATGTACAATCATGCGCTAAAAACGCATTTAAAGCAATAAAAAGGTGATTATGGCTGTCAAACCTAAACCAAACGTTGTGCACTCAAATCTTTTGCTATAATTAGTTTATTTTGGCATCCGGATGATGATTCTAGCATGAAATTGCTTGGGCACCTGTTAATTTTTAAGATTTTGACACATTCAGCTCAAATGTACAATCATGCGCTACAAACGCATTTAAAGCAATAAAAAGGTGATTATGGCTGTCAAACCTAAACCAAACGTTGTGCACTCAAATCTTTTGCTGTATTTAGTTTATTTTGGCATCCGGATGATGATTCTAGCATGAAATTGCTTGGGCACCTGTTAATTTTTAAGATTTTGACACATTCAGCTCAAATGTACACAATTGCTGATTATGGCTGTCAAATCTAAACCAAACGTTGTGCACTCAAATCTTTTGCTGTATTTAGTTTATTTTGGCATCCGGTTGATGATTCTAGCATGAAATTGCTTGGGCACCTGTTAATTTTTAAGATTTTGACACATTCAGCTCAAATGTACAATCATGCGCTAAAAACGCATTTAAAGCAATAAAAAGGTGATTATGGCTGTCAAACCTAAACCAAACGTTGTGCACTCAAATCTTTTGCTGTATTTAGTTTATTTTGACATCCGGATGATGATTCTAGCATGAAATTGCTTGGGCACCTGTTAATTTTTAAGATTTTGACACATTTAGCTCAAATGTACACAATTGCTGATTATGGCTGTCAAATCTAAACCAAACGTTGTGCACTCAAATCTTTTGCTGTATTTAGTTTATTTTGGCATCCGGATGATGATTCTAGCATGAAATTGCTTGGGCACCTGTTAATTTTTAAGATTTTGACACATTCAGCTCAAATGTACAATCATGCGCTACAAACGCATTTAAAGCAATAAAAAGGTGATTATGGCTGTCAAACCTAAACCAAACGTTGTGCACTCAAATCTTTTGCTATATTTAGTTTATTTTGGCATCCGGATGATGATTCTAGCATGAAATTGCTTGGGCACCTGTTAATTTTTAAGATTTTGACACATTCAGCTCAAATGTACACAATTGCTGATTATGGCTGTCAAACCTAAACCAAACGTTGTGCACTCAAATCTTTTGCTATAATTAGTTTATTTTGGCATCCGGATGATGATTCTAGCATGAAATTGCTTGGGCACCTGTTAATTTTTAAGATTTTGACACATTCAGCTCAAATGTACAATCATGCGCTACAAACGCATTTAAAGCAATAAAAAGGTGATTATGGCTGTCAAACCTAAACCAAACGTTGTGCACTCAAATCTTTTGCTGTATTTAGTTTATTTTGGCATCCGGATGATGATTCTAGCATGAAATTGCTTGGGCACCTGTTAATTTTTAAGATTTTGACACATTCAGCTCAAATGTACACAATTGCTGATTATGGCTGTCAAATCTAAACCAAACGTTGTGCACTCAAATCTTTTGCTGTATTTAGTTTATTTTGGCATCCGGATGATGATTCTAGCATGAAATTGCTTGGGCACCTGTTAATTTTTAAGATTTTGACACATTCAGCTCAAATGTACAATCATGCGCTACAAACGCATTTAAATCAATAAAAAGGTGATTATGGCTGTCAAACCTAAACCAAACGTTGTGCACTCAAATCTTTTGCTGTATTTAGTTTATTTTGACATCCGGATGATGATTCTAGCATGAAATTGCTTGGGCACCTGTTAATTTTTAAGATTTTGACACATTTAGCTCAAATGTACACAATTGCTGATTATGGCTGTCAAATCTAAACCAAACGTTGTGCACTCAAATCTTTTGCTGTATTTAGTTTATTTTGGCATCCGGATGATGATTCTAGCATGAAATTGCTTGGGCACCTGTTAATTTTTAAGATTTTGACACATTCAGCTCAAATGTACAATCATGCGCTACAAACGCATTTAAAGCAATAAAAAGGTGATTATGGCTGTCAAACCTAAACCAAACGTTGTGCACTCAAATCTTTTGCTATATTTAGTTTATTTTGGCATCCGGATGATGATTCTAGCATGAAATTGCTTGGGCACCTGTTAATTTTTAAGATTTTGACACATTCAGCTCAAATGTACACAATTGCTGATTATGGCTGTCAAACCTAAACCAAACGTTGTGCACTCAAATCTTTTGCTATAATTAGTTTATTTTGGCATCCGGATGATGATTCTAGCATGAAATTGCTTGGGCACCTGTTAATTTTTAAGATTTTGACACATTCAGCTCAAATGTACAATCATGCGCTACAAACGCATTTAAAGCAATAAAAAGGTGATTATGGCTGTCAAACCTAAACCAAACGTTGTGCACTCAAATCTTTTGCTGTATTTAGTTTATTTTGGCATCCGGATGATGATTCTAGCATGAAATTGCTTGGGCACCTGTTAATTTTTAAGATTTTGACACATTCAGCTCAAATGTACACAATTGCTGATTATGGCTGTCAAATCTAAACCAAACGTTGTGCACTCAAATCTTTTGCTGTATTTAGTTTATTTTGGCATCCGGATGATGATTCTAGCATGAAATTGCTTGGGCACCTGTTAATTTTTAAGATTTTGACACATTCAGCTCAAATGTACAATCATGCGCTACAAACGCATTTAAAGCAATAAAAAGGTGATTATGGCTGTCAAACCTAAACCAAACGTTGTGCACTCAAATCTTTTGCTATAATTAGTTTATTTTGGCATCCGGATGATGATTCTAGCATGAAATTGCTTGGGCACCTGTTAATTTTTAAGATTTTGACACATTCAGCTCAAATGTACAATCATGCGCTACAAACGCATTTAAAGCAATAAAAAGGTGATTATGGCTGTCAAACCTAAACCAAACGTTGTGCACTCAAATCTTTTGCTGTATTTAGTTTATTTTGGCATCCGGATGATGATTCTAGCATGAAATTGCTTGGGCACCTGTTAATTTTTAAGATTTTGACACATTCAGCTCAAATGTACACAATTGCTGATTATGGCTGTCAAATCTAAACCAAACGTTGTGCACTCAAATCTTTTGCTGTATTTAGTTTATTTTGGCATCCGGATGATGATTCTAGCATGAAATTGCTTGGGCACCTGTTAATTTTTAAGATTTTGACACATTCAGCTCAAATGTACAATCATGCGCTAAAAACGCATTTAAAGCAATAAAAAGGTGATTATGGCTGTCAAACCTAAACCAAACGTTGTGCACTCAAATCTTTTGCTATATTTAGTTTATTTTGGCATCCGGATGATGATTCTAGCATGAAATTGCTTGGGCACCTGTTAATTTTTAAGATTTTGACACATTCAGCTCAAATGTACACAATTGCTGATTATGGCTGTCAAATCTAAACCAAACGTTGTTCACTCAAATCTTTTGCTGTATTTAGTTTATTTTGGCATCCGGATGATGATTCTAGCATGAAATTGCTTGGGCACCTGTTAATTTTTAAGATTTTGACACATTCAGCTCAAATGTACAATCATGCGCTACAAACGCATTTAAAGCAATAAAAAGGTGATTATGGCTGTCAAACCTAAACCAAACGTTGTGCACTCAAATCTTTTGCTGTATTTAGTTTATTTTGGTATCCGGATGATGATTCTAGCATGAAATTGCTTGGGCACCTGTTAATTTTTAAGATTTTGACACATTCAGCTCAAATGTACACAATTGCTGATTATGGCTGTCAAATCTAAACCAAACGTTGTGCACTCAAATCTTTTGCTGTATTTAGTTTATTTTGGCATCCGGATGATGATTCTAGCATGAAATTGCTTGGGCACCTGTTAATTTTTAAGATTTTGACACATTCAGCTCAAATGTACAATCATGCGCTACAAACGCATTTAAAGCAATAAAAAGGTGATTATGGCTGTCAAACCTAAACCAAACGTTGTGCACTCAAATCTTTTGCTATATTTAGTTTATTTTGGCATCCGGATGATGATTCTAGCATGAAATTGCTTGGGCACCTGTTAATTTTTAAGATTTTGACACATTCAGCTCAAATGTACACAATTGCTGATTATGGCTGTCAAACCTAAACCAAACGTTGTGCACTCAAATCTTTTGCTATAATTAGTTTATTTTGGCATCCGGATGATGATTCTAGCATGAAATTGCTTGGGCACCTGTTAATTTTTAAGATTTTGACACATTCAGCTCAAATGTACAATCATGCGCTACAAACGCATTTAAAGCAATAAAAAGGTGATTATGGCTGTCAAACCTAAACCAAACGTTGTGCACTCAAATCTTTTGCTGTATTTAGTTTATTTTGGCATCCGGATGATGATTCTAGCATGAAATTGCTTGGGCACCTGTTAATTTTTAAGATTTTGACACATTCAGCTCAAATGTACACAATTGCTGATTATGGCTGTCAAATCTAAACCAAACGTTGTGCACTCAAATCTTTTGCTGTATTTAGTTTATTTTGGCATCCGGATGATGATTCTAGCATGAAATTGCTTGGGCACCTGTTAATTTTTAAGATTTTGACACATTCAGCTCAAATGTACAATCATGCGCTAAAAACGCATTTAAAGCAATAAAAAGGTGATTATGGCTGTCAAACCTAAACCAAACGTTGTGCACTCAAATCTTTTGCTGTATTTAGTTTATTTTGACATCCGGATGATGATTCTAGCATGAAATTGCTTGGGCACCTGTTAATTTTTAAGATTTTGACACATTTAGCTCAAATGTACACAATTGCTGATTATGGCTGTCAAATCTAAACCAAACGTTGTGCACTCAAATCTTTTGCTGTATTTAGTTTATTTTGGCATCCGGATGATGATTCTAGCATGAAATTGCTTGGGCACCTGTTAATTTTTAAGATTTTGACACATTCAGCTCAAATGTACACAATTGCTGATTATGGCTGTCAAACCTAAACCAAACGTTGTGCACTCAAATCTTTTGCTATAATTAGTTTATTTTGGCATCCGGATGATGATTCTAGCATGAAATTGCTTGGGCACCTGTTAATTTTTAAGATTTTGACACATTCAGCTCAAATGTACAATCATGCGCTACAAACGCATTTAAAGCAATAAAAAGGTGATTATGGCTGTCAAACCTAAACCAAACGTTGTGCACTCAAATCTTTTGCTGTATTTAGTTTATTTTGGCATCCGGATGATGATTCTAGCATGAAATTGCTTGGGCACCTGTTAATTTTTAAGATTTTGACACATTCAGCTCAAATGTACACAATTGCTGATTATGGCTGTCAAATCTAAACCAAACGTTGTGCACTCAAATCTTTTGCTGTATTTAGTTTATTTTGGCATCCGGATGATGATTCTAGCATGAAATTGCTTGGGCACCTGTTAATTTTTAAGATTTTGACACATTCAGCTCAAATGTACACAATTGCTGATTATGGCTGTCAAATCTAAACCAAACGTTGTGCACTCAAATCTTTTGCTGTATTTAGTTTATTTTGGCATCCGGATGATGATTCTAGCATGAAATTGCTTGGGCACCTGTTAATTTTTAAGATTTTGACACATTCAGCTCAAATGTACAATCATGCGCTAAAAACGCATTTAAAGCAATAAAAAGGTGATTATGGCTGTCAAACCTAAACCAAACGTTGTGCACTCAAATCTTTTGCTGTATTTAGTTTATTTTGACATCCGGATGATGATTCTAGCATGAAATTGCTTGGGCACCTGTTAATTTTTAAGATTTTGACACATTCAGCTCAAATGTACAATCATGCGCTACAAACGCATTTAAAGCAATAAAAAGGTGATTATGGCTGTCAAACCTAAACCAAACGTTGTGCACTCAAATCTTTTGCTATATTTAGTTTATTTTGGCATCCGGATGATGATTCTAGCATGAAATTGCTTGGGCACCTGTTAATTTTTAAGATTTTGACACATTCAGCTCAAATGTACACAATTGCTGATTATGGCTGTCAAACCTAAACCAAACGTTGTGCACTCAAATCTTTTGCTATAATTAGTTTATTTTGGCATCCGGATGATGATTCTAGCATGAAATTGCTTGGGCACCTGTTAATTTTTAAGATTTTGACACATTCAGCTCAAATGTACAATCATGCGCTACAAACGCATTTAAAGCAATAAAAAGGTGATTATGGCTGTCAAACCTAAACCAAACGTTGTGCACTCAAATCTTTTGCTGTATTTAGTTTATTTTGGCATCCGGATGATGATTCTAGCATGAAATTGCTTGGGCACCTGTTAATTTTTAAGATTTTGACACATTCAGCTCAAATGTACACAATTGCTGATTATGGCTGTCAAATCTAAACCAAACGTTGTGCACTCAAATCTTTTGCTGTATTTAGTTTATTTTGGCATCCGGATGATGATTCTAGCATGAAATTGCTTGGGCACCTGTTAATTTTTAAGATTTTGACACATTCAGCTCAAATGTACAATCATGCGCTAAAAACGCATTTAAAGCAATAAAAAGGTGATTATGGCTGTCAAACCTAAACCAAACGTTGTGCACTCAAATCTTTTGCTGTATTTAGTTTATTTTGGCATCCGGATGATGATTCTAGCATGAAATTGCTTGGGCACCAGTTAATTTTTAAGATTTTGACACATTCAGCTCAAATGTACAATCATGCGCTAAAAACGCATTTAAAGCAATAAAAAGGTGATTATGGCTGTCAAACCTAAACCAAACGTTGTGCACTCAAATCTTTTGCTGTATTTAGTTTAGTTTGACATCCGGATGATGATTCTAGCATGAAATTGCTTGGGCACCTGTTAATTTTTAAGATTTTGACACATTCAGCTCAAATGTACACAATTGCTGATTATGGCTGTCAAATCTAAACCAAACGTTGTGCACTCAAATCTTTTGCTGTATTTAGTTTATTTTGGCATCCGGATGATTATTCTAGCATGAAATTGCTTGGGCACCTGTTAATTTTTAAGATTTTGACACATTCAGCTCAAATGTACAATCATGCGCTACAAACGCATTTAAAGCAATAAAAAGGTGATTATGGCTGTCAAACCTAAACCAAACGTTGTGCACTCAAATCTTTTGCTATATTTAGTTTATTTTGGCATCCGGATGATGATTCTAGCATGAAATTGCTTGGGCACCTGTTAATTTTTAAGATTTTGACACATTCAGCTCAAATGTACACAATTGCTGATTATGGCTGTCAAATCTAAACCAAACGTTGTGCACTCAAATCTTCTGCTGTATTTAGTTTATTTTGGCATCCGGATGATGATTCTAGCATGAAATTGCTTGGGCACCTGTTAATTTTTAAGATTTTGACACATTCAGCTCAAATGTACAATCATGCGCTAAAAACGCATTTAAAGCAATAAAAAGGTGATTATGGCTGTCAAACCTAAAACAAACGTTGTGCACTCAAATCTTTTGCTGTATTTAGTTTATTTTGGCATCCGGATGATGATTCTAGCATGAAATTGCTTGGGCACCTGTTAATTTTTAAGATTTTGACACATTCAGCTCAAATGTACAATCATGCGCTAAAAACGCATTTAAAGCAATAAAAAGGTGATTATGGCTGTCAAACCTAAAACAAACGTTGTGCACTCAAATCTTTTGCTGTATTTAGTTTATTTTGGCATCCGGATGATGATTCTAGCATGAAATTGCTTGGGCACCTGTTAATTTTTAAGATTTTGACACATTCAGCTCAAATGTACACAATTGCTGATTATGGCTGTCAAATCTAAACCAAACGTTGTGCACTCAAATCTTTTGCTATATTTAGTTTATTTTGGCATCCGGATGATTATTCTAGCATGAAATTGCTTGGGCACCTGTTAATTTTTAAGATTTTGACACATTCAGCTCAAATGTACAATCATGCGCTAAAAACGCATTTAAAGCAATAAAAAGGTGATTATGGCTGTCAAACCTAAACCAAACGTTGTGCACTCAAATCTTTTGCTGTATTTAGTTTATTTTGGCATCCGGATGATGATTCTAGCATGAAATTGCTTGGGCACCTGTTAATTTTTAAGATTTTGACACATTCAGCTCAAATGTACACAATTGCTGATTATGGCTGTCAAATCTAAACCAAACGTTGTGCACTCAAATCTTTTGCTATATTTAGTTTATTTTGGCATCCGGATGATGATTCTAGCATGAAATTGCTTGGGCACCTGTTAATTTTTAAGATTTTGACACATTCAGCTCAAATGTACACAATTGCTGATTATGGCTGTCAAACCTAAACCAAACGTTGTGCACTCAAATCTTTTGCTATAATTAGTTTATTTTGGCATCCGGATGATGATTCTAGCATGAAATTGCTTGGGCACCTGTTAATTTTTAAGATTTTGACACATTCAGCTCAAATGTACAATCATGCGCTACAAACGCATTTAAAGCAATAAAAAGGTGATTATGGCTGTCAAACCTAAACCAAACGTTGTGCACTCAAATCTTTTGCTGTATTTAGTTTATTTTGGCATCCGGATGATGATTCTAGCATGAAATTGCTTGGGCACCTGTTAATTTTTAAGATTTTGACACATTCAGCTCAAATGTACACAATTGCTGATTATGGCTGTCAAATCTAAACCAAACGTTGTGCACTCAAATCTTTTGCTGTATTTAGTTTATTTTGGCATCCGGATGATGATTCTAGCATGAAATTGCTTGGGCACCTGTTAATTTTTAAGATTTTGACACATTCAGCTCAAATGTACAATCATGCGCTAAAAACGCATTTAAAGCAATAAAAAGGTGATTATGGCTGTCAAACCTAAACCAAACGTTGTGCACTCAAATCTTTTGCTGTATTTAGTTTATTTTGGCATCCGGATGATGATTCTAGCATGAAATTGCTTGGGCACCTGTTAATTTTTAAGATTTTGACACATTCAGCTCAAATGTACAATCATGCGCTACAAACGCATTTAAAGCAATAAAAAGGTGATTATGGCTGTCAAACCTAAACCAAACGTTGTGCACTCAAATCTTTTGCTATATTTAGTTTATTTTGGCATCCGGATGATGATTCTAGCATGAAATTGCTTGGGCACCTGTTAATTTTTAAGATTTTGACACATTCAGCTCAAATGTACACAATTGCTGATTATGGCTGTCAAACCTAAACCAAACGTTGTGCACTCAAATCTTTTGCTATAATTAGTTTATTTTGGCATCCGGATGATGATTCTAGCATGAAATTGCTTGGGCACCTGTTAATTTTTAAGATTTTGACACATTCAGCTCAAATGTACAATCATGCGCTACAAACGCATTTAAAGCAATAAAAAGGTGATTATGGCTGTCAAACCTAAACCAAACGTTGTGCACTCAAATCTTTTGCTGTATTTAGTTTATTTTGGCATCCGGATGATGATTCTAGCATGAAATTGCTTGGGCACCTGTTAATTTTTAAGATTTTGACACATTCAGCTCAAATGTACACAATTGCTGATTATGGCTGTCAAATCTAAACCAAACGTTGTGCACTCAAATCTTTTGCTGTATTTAGTTTATTTTGGCATCCGGATGATGATTCTAGCATGAAATTGCTTGGGCACCTGTTAATTTTTAAGATTTTGACACATTCAGCTCAAATGTACAATCATGCGCTAAAAACGCATTTAAAGCAATAAAAAGGTGATTATGGCTGTCAAACCTAAACCAAACGTTGTGCACTCAAATCTTTTGCTATATTTAGTTTATTTTGGCATCCGGATTATGATTCTAGCATGAAATTGCTTGGGCACCTGTTAATTTTTAAGATTTTGACACATTCAGCTCAAATGTACACAATTGCTGATTATGGCTGTCAAACCTAAACCAAAACGTTGTGCACTCAAATCTTTTGCTATAATTAGTTTATTTTGGCATCCGGATGATGATTCTAGCATGAAATTGCTTGGGCACCTGTTAATTTTTAAGATTTTGACACATTCAGCTCAAATGTACAATCATGCGCTAAAAACGCATTTAAAGCAATAAAAAGGTGATTATGGCTGTCAAACCTAAACCAAACGTTGTGCACTCAAATCTTTTGCTGTATTTAGTTTATTTTGGCATCCGGATGATGATTCTAGCATGAAATTGCTTGGGCACCTGTTAATTTTTATGATTTTGACACATTCAGCTCAAATGTACACAATTGCTGATTATGGCTGTCAAATCTAAACCAAACGTTGTACACTCAAATCTTTTGCTGTATTTAGTTTATTTTGGCATCCGGATGATGATTCTAGCATGAAATTGCTTGGGCACCTGTTAATTTTTAAGATTTTGACACATTCAGCTCAAATGTACAATCATGCGCTACAAACGCATTTAAAGCAATAAAAAGGTGATTATGGCTGTCAAACCTAAACCAAACGTTGTGCACTCAAATCTTTTGCTATATTTAGTTTATTTTGGCATCCGGATGATGATTCTAGCATGAAATTGCTTGGGCACCTGTTAATTTTTAAGATTTTGACACATTCAGCTCAAATGTACACAATTGCTGATTATGGCTGTCAAATCTAAACCAAACGTTGTGCACTCAAATCTTCTGCTGTATTTAGTTTATTTTGGCATCCGGATGATGATTCTAGCATGAAATTGCTTGGGCACCTGTTAATTTTTAAGATTTTGACACATTCAGCTCAAATGTACAATCATGCGCTACAAACGCATTTAAAGCAATAAAAAGGTGATTATGGCTGTCAAACCTAAACCAAACGTTGTGCACTCAAATCTTTTGCTATATTTAGTTTATTTTGGCATCCGGATGATGATTCTAGCATGAAATTGCTTGGGCACCTGTTAATTTTTAAGATTTTGAGACATTCAGCTCAAATGTACACAATTGCTGATTATGGCTGTCAAATCTAAACCAAACGTTGTGCACTCAAATCTTTTGCTATATTTAGTTTATTTTGGCATCCGGATGATTATTCTAGAATGAAATTGCTTGGGCACCTGTTAATTTTTAAGATTTTGACACATTCAGCTCAAATGTACAATCATGCGCTAAAAACGCATTTAAAGCAATAAAAAGGTGATTATGGCTGTCAAACCTAAACCAAACGTTGTGCACTCAAATCTTTTGCTGTATTTAGTTTATTTTGGCATCCGGATGATGATTCTAGCATGAAATTGCTTGGGCACCTGTTAATTTTTAAGATTTTGACACATTCAGCTCAAATGTACACAATTGCTGATTATGGCTGTCAAATCTAAACCAAACGTTGTGCACTCAAATCTTTTGCTGTATTTAGTTTATTTTGGCATCCGGATGATGATTCTAGCATGAAATTGCTTGGGCACCTGTTAATTTTTAAGATTTTGACACATTCAGCTCAAATGTACACAATTGCTGATTATGGCTGTCAAATCTAAACCAAACGTTGTGCACTCAAATCTTTTGCTGTATTTAGTTTATTTTGGCATCCGGATGATGATTCTAGCATGAAATTGCTTGGGCACCTGTTAATTTTTAAGATTTTGACACATTCAGCTCAAATGTACAATCATGCGCTAAAAACGCATTTAAAGCAATAAAAAGGTGATTATGGCTGTCAAACCTAAACCAAACGTTGTGCACTCAAATCTTTTGCTGTATTTAGTTTATTTTGACATCCGGATGATGATTCTAGCATGAAATTGCTTGGGCACCTGTTAATTTTTAAGATTTTGACACATTTAGCTCAAATGTACACAATTGCTGATTATGGCTGTCAAATCTAAACCAAACGTTGTGCACTCAAATCTTTTGCTGTATTTAGTTTATTTTGGCATCCGGATGATGATTCTAGCATGAAATTGCTTGGGCACCTGTTAATTTTTAAGATTTTGACACATTCAGCTCAAATGTACAATCATGCGCTACAAACGCATTTAAAGCAATAAAAAGGTGATTATGGCTGTCAAACCTAAACCAAACGTTGTGCACTCAAATCTTTTGCTGTATTTAGTTTATTTTGGCATCCGGATGATGATTCTAGCATGAAATTGCTTGGGCACCTGTTAATTTTTAAGATTTTGACACATTCAGCTCAAATGTACACAATTGCTGATTATGGCTGTCAAATCTAAACCAAACGTTGTGCACTCAAATCTTTTGCTGTATTTAGTTTATTTTGGCATCCGGATGATGATTCTAGCATGAAATTGCTTGGGCACCTGTTAATTTTTAAGATTTTGACACATTCAGCTCAAATGTACACAATTGCTGATTATGGCTGTCAAATCTAAACCAAACGTTGTGCACTCAAATCTTTTGCTGTATTTAGTTTATTTTGGCATCCGGATGATGATTCTAGCATGAAATTGCTTGGGCACCTGTTAATTTTTAAGATTTTGACACATTCAGCTCAAATGTACAATCATGCGCTACAAACGCATTTAAAGCAATAAAAAGGTGATTATGGCTGTCAAACCTAAACCAAACGTTGTGCACTCAAATCTTTTGCTGTATTTAGTTTATTTTGGCATCCGGATGATGATTCTAGCATGAAATTGCTTGGGCACCTGTTAATTTTTAAGATTTTGACACATTCAGCTCAAATGTACACAATTGCTGATTATGGCTGTCAAATCTAAACCAAACGTTGTGCACTCAAATCTTTTGCTGTATTTAGTTTATTTTGGCATCCGGATGATGATTCTAGCATGAAATTGCTTGGGCACCTGTTAATTTTTAAGATTTTGACACATTCAGCTCAAATGTACAATCATGCGCTAAAAACGCATTTAAAGCAATAAAAAGGTGATTATGGCTGTCAAACCTAAACCAAACGTTGTGCACTCAAATCTTTTGCTGTATTTAGTTTATTTTGGCATCCGGATGATGATTCTAGCATGAAATTGCTTGGGCACCTGTTAATTTTTAAGATTTTGACACATTCAGCTCAAATGTACAATCATGCGCTACAAACGCATTTAAAGCAATAAAAAGGTGATTATGGCTGTCAAACCTAAACCAAACGTTGTGCACTCAAATCTTTTGCTATATTTAGTTTATTTTGGCATCCGGATGATGATTCTAGCATGAAATTGCTTGGGCACCTGTTAATTTTTAAGATTTTGACACATTCAGCTCAAATGTACACAATTGCTGATTATGGCTGTCAAACCTAAACCAAACGTTGTGCACTCAAATCTTTTGCTATAATTAGTTTATTTTGGCATCCGGATGATGATTCTAGCATGAAATTGCTTGGGCACCTGTTAATTTTTAAGATTTTGACACATTCAGCTCAAATGTACAATCATGCGCTACAAACGCATTTAAAGCAATAAAAAGGTGATTATGGCTGTCAAACCTAAACCAAACGTTGTGCACTCAAATCTTTTGCTGTATTTAGTTTATTTTGGCATCCGGATGATGATTCTAGCATGAAATTGCTTGGGCACCTGTTAATTTTTAAGATTTTGACACATTCAGCTCAAATGTACACAATTGCTGATTATGGCTGTCAAATCTAAACCAAACGTTGTGCACTCAAATCTTTTGCTGTATTTAGTTTATTTTGGCATCCGGATGATGATTCTAGCATGAAATTGCTTGGGCACCTGTTAATTTTTAAGATTTTGACACATTCAGCTCAAATGTACAATCATGCGCTAAAAACGCATTTAAAGCAATAAAAAGGTGATTATGGCTGTCAAACCTAAACCAAACGTTGTGCACTCAAATCTTTTGCTATATTTAGTTTATTTTGGCATCCGGATTATGATTCTAGCATGAAATTGCTTGGGCACCTGTTAATTTTTAAGATTTTGACACATTCAGCTCAAATGTACACAATTGCTGATTATGGCTGTCAAACCTAAACCAAAACGTTGTGCACTCAAATCTTTTGCTATAATTAGTTTATTTTGGCATCCGGATGATGATTCTAGCATGAAATTGCTTGGGCACCTGTTAATTTTTAAGATTTTGACACATTCAGCTCAAATGTACAATCATGCGCTAAAAACGCATTTAAAGCAATAAAAAGGTGATTATGGCTGTCAAACCTAAACCAAACGTTGTGCACTCAAATCTTTTGCTGTATTTAGTTTATTTTGGCATCCGGATGATGATTCTAGCATGAAATTGCTTGGGCACCTGTTAATTTTTATGATTTTGACACATTCAGCTCAAATGTACACAATTGCTGATTATGGCTGTCAAATCTAAACCAAACGTTGTACACTCAAATCTTTTGCTGTATTTAGTTTATTTTGGCATCCGGATGATGATTCTAGCATGAAATTGCTTGGGCACCTGTTAATTTTTAAGATTTTGACACATTCAGCTCAAATGTACAATCATGCGCTACAAACGCATTTAAAGCAATAAAAAGGTGATTATGGCTGTCAAACCTAAACCAAACGTTGTGCACTCAAATCTTTTGCTATATTTAGTTTATTTTGGCATCCGGATGATGATTCTAGCATGAAATTGCTTGGGCACCTGTTAATTTTTAAGATTTTGACACATTCAGCTCAAATGTACACAATT
This sequence comes from Festucalex cinctus, assembly GCF_051991245.1. Lineage (NCBI taxonomy): Eukaryota > Metazoa > Chordata > Actinopteri > Syngnathiformes > Syngnathidae > Festucalex > Festucalex cinctus. Next base: position 399,336 of record NW_027520280.1, on the reverse strand, counting down.
GCTGATTATGGCTGTCAAATCTAAACCAAACGTTGTGCACTCAAATCTTCTGCTGTATTTAGTTTATTTTGGCATCCGGATGATGATTCTAGCATGAAATTGCTTGGGCACCTGTTAATTTTTAAGATTTTGACACATTCAGCTCAAATGTACAATCATGCGCTACAAACGCATTTAAAGCAATAAAAAGGTGATTATGGCTGTCAAACCTAAACCAAACGTTGTGCACTCAAATCTTTTGCTATATTTAGTTTATTTTGGCATCCGGATGATGATTCTAGCATGAAATTGCTTGGGCACCTGTTAATTTTTAAGATTTTGAGACATTCAGCTCAAATGTACACAATTGCTGATTATGGCTGTCAAATCTAAACCAAACGTTGTGCACTCAAATCTTTTGCTATATTTAGTTTATTTTGGCATCCGGATGATTATTCTAGCATGAAATTGCTTGGGCACCTGTTAATTTTTAAGATTTTGACACATTCAGCTCAAATGTACAATCATGCGCTAAAAACGCATTTAAAGCAATAAAAAGGTGATTATGGCTGTCAAACCTAAACCAAACGTTGTGCACTCAAATCTTTTGCTGTATTTAGTTTATTTTGGCATCCGGATGATGATTCTAGCATGAAATTGCTTGGGCACCTGTTAATTTTTAAGATTTTGACACATTCAGCTCAAATGTACACAATTGCTGATTATGGCTGTCAAATCTAAACCAAACGTTGTGCACTCAAATCTTTTGCTGTATTTAGTTTATTTTGGCATCCGGATGATGATTCTAGCATGAAATTGCTTGGGCACCTGTTAATTTTTAAGATTTTGACACATTCAGCTCAAATGTACACAATTGCTGATTATGGCTGTCAAATCTAAACCAAACGTTGTGCACTCAAATCTTTTGCTGTATTTAGTTTATTTTGGCATCCGGATGATGATTCTAGCATGAAATTGCTTGGGCACCTGTTAATTTTTAAGATTTTGACACATTCAGCTCAAATGTACAATCATGCGCTAAAAACGCATTTAAAGCAATAAAAAGGTGATTATGGCTGTCAAACCTAAACCAAACGTTGTGCACTCAAATCTTTTGCTGTATTTAGTTTATTTTGACATCCGGATGATGATTCTAGCATGAAATTGCTTGGGCACCTGTTAATTTTTAAGATTTTGACACATTTAGCTCAAATGTACACAATTGCTGATTATGGCTGTCAAATCTAAACCAAACGTTGTGCACTCAAATCTTTTGCTGTATTTAGTTTATTTTGGCATCCGGATGATGATTCTAGCATGAAATTGCTTGGGCACCTGTTAATTTTTAAGATTTTGACACATTCAGCTCAAATGTACAATCATGCGCTACAAACGCATTTAAAGCAATAAAAAGGTGATTATGGCTGTCAAACCTAAACCAAACGTTGTGCACTCAAATCTTTTGCTGTATTTAGTTTATTTTGGCATCCGGATGATGATTCTAGCATGAAATTGCTTGGGCACCTGTTAATTTTTAAGATTTTGACACATTCAGCTCAAATGTACACAATTGCTGATTATGGCTGTCAAATCTAAACCAAACGTTGTTCACTCAAATCTTTTGCTGTATTTAGTTTATTTTGGCATCCGGATGATGATTCTAGCATGAAATTGCTTGGGCACCTGTTAATTTTTAAGATTTTGACACATTCAGCTCAAATGTACAATCATGCGCTACAAACGCATTTAAAGCAATAAAAAGGTGATTATGGCTGTCAAACCTAAACCAAACGTTGTGCACTCAAATCTTTTGCTGTATTTAGTTTATTTTGGTATCCGGATGATGATTCTAGCATGAAATTGCTTGGGCACCTGTTAATTTTTAAGATTTTGACACATTCAGCTCAAATGTACACAATTGCTGATTATGGCTGTCAAATCTAAACCAAACGTTGTGCACTCAAATCTTTTGCTGTATTTAGTTTATTTTGGCATCCGGATGATGATTCTAGCATGAAATTGCTTGGGCACCTGTTAATTTTTAAGATTTTGACACATTCAGCTCAAATGTACAATCATGCGCTACAAACGCATTTAAAGCAATAAAAAGGTGATTATGGCTGTCAAACCTAAACCAAACGTTGTGCACTCAAATCTTTTGCTATATTTAGTTTATTTTGGCATCCGGATGATGATTCTAGCATGAAATTGCTTGGGCACCTGTTAATTTTTAAGATTTTGACACATTCAGCTCAAATGTACACAATTGCTGATTATGGCTGTCAAACCTAAACCAAACGTTGTGCACTCAAATCTTTTGCTGTATTTAGTTTATTTTGGCATCCGGATGATGATTCTAGCATGAAATTGCTTGGGCACCTGTTAATTTTTAAGATTTTGACACATTCAGCTCAAATGTACAATCATGCGCTAAAAACGCATTTAAAGCAATAAAACGGTGATTATGGCTGTCAAACCTAAAACAAACGTTGTGCACTCAAATCTTTTGCTGTATTTAGTTTATTTTGGCATCCGGATGATGATTCTAGCATGAAATTGCTTGGGCACCTGTTAATTTTTAAGATTTTGACACATTCAGCTCAAATGTACAATCATGCGCTACAAACGCATTTAAAGCAATAAAAAGGTGATTATGGCTGTCAAACCTAAACCAAACGTTGTGCACTCAAATCTTTTGCTATATTTAGTTTATTTTGGCATCCGGATGATGATTCTAGCATGAAATTGCTTGGGCACCTGTTAATTTTTAAGATTTTGAGACATTCAGCTCAAATGTACACAATTGCTGATTATGGCTGTCAAATCTAAACCAAACGTTGTGCACTCAAATCTTTTGCTATATTTAGTTTATTTTGGCATCCGGATGATTATTCTAGCATGAAATTGCTTGGGCACCTGTTAATTTTTAAGATTTTGACACATTCAGCTCAAATGTACAATCATGCGCTAAAAACGCATTTAAAGCAATAAAAAGGTGATTATGGCTGTCAAACCTAAACCAAACGTTGTGCACTCAAATCTTTTGCTGTATTTAGTTTATTTTGGCATCCGGATGATGATTCTAGCATGAAATTGCTTGGGCACCTGTTAATTTTTAAGATTTTGACACATTCAGCTCAAATGTACACAATTGCTGATTATGGCTGTCAAATCTAAACCAAACGTTGTGCACTCAAATCTTTTGCTGTATTTAGTTTATTTTGGCATCCGGATGATGATTCTAGCATGAAATTGCTTGGGCACCTGTTAATTTTTAAGATTTTGACACATTCAGCTCAAATGTACACAATTGCTGATTATGGCTGTCAAATCTAAACCAAACGTTGTGCACTCAAATCTTTTGCTGTATTTAGTTTATTTTGGCATCCGGATGATGATTCTAGCATGAAATTGCTTGGGCACCTGTTAATTTTTAAGATTTTGACACATTCAGCTCAAATGTACAATCATGCGCTAAAAACGCATTTAAAGCAATAAAAAGGTGATTATGGCTGTCAAACCTAAACCAAACGTTGTGCACTCAAATCTTTTGCTGTATTTAGTTTATTTTGACATCCGGATGATGATTCTAGCATGAAATTGCTTGGGCACCTGTTAATTTTTAAGATTTTGACACATTTAGCTCAAATGTACACAATTGCTGATTATGGCTGTCAAATCTAAACCAAACGTTGTGCACTCAAATCTTTTGCTGTATTTAGTTTATTTTGGCATCCGGATGATGATTCTAGCATGAAATTGCTTGGGCACCTGTTAATTTTTAAGATTTTGACACATTCAGCTCAAATGTACAATCATGCGCTACAAACACATTTAAAGCAATAAAAAGGTGATTATGGCTGTCAAACCTAAACCAAACGTTGTGCACTCAAATCTTTTGCTGTATTTAGTTTATTTTGGCATCCGGATGATGATTCTAGCATGAAATTGCTTGGGCACCTGTTAATTTTTAAGATTTTGACACATTCAGCTCAAATGTACACAATTGCTGATTATGGCTGTCAAATCTAAACCAAACGTTGTTCACTCAAATCTTTTGCTGTATTTAGTTTATTTTGGCATCCGGATGATGATTCTAGCATGAAATTGCTTGGGCACCTGTTAATTTTTAAGATTTTGACACATTCAGCTCAAATGTACAATCATGCGCTACAAACGCATTTAAAGCAATAAAAAGGTGATTATGGCTGTCAAACCTAAACCAAACGTTGTGCACTCAAATCTTTTGCTGTATTTAGTTTATTTTGGTATCCGGATGATGATTCTAGCATGAAATTGCTTGGGCACCTGTTAATTTTTAAGATTTTGACACATTCAGCTCAAATGTACACAATTGCTGATTATGGCTGTCAAATCTAAACCAAACGTTGTGCACTCAAATCTTTTGCTGTATTTAGTTTATTTTGGCATCCGGATGATGATTCTAGCATGAAATTGCTTGGGCACCTGTTAATTTTTAAGATTTTGACACATTCAGCTCAAATGTACAATCATGCGCTACAAACGCATTTAAAGCAATAAAAAGGTGATTATGGCTGTCAAACCTAAACCAAACGTTGTGCACTCAAATCTTTTGCTATATTTAGTTTATTTTGGCATCCGGATGATGATTCTAGCATGAAATTGCTTGGGCACCTGTTAATTTTTAAGATTTTGACACATTCAGCTCAAATGTACAATCATGCGCTACAAACGCATTTAAAGCAATAAAAAGGTGATTATGGCTGTCAAACCTAAACCAAACGTTGTGCACTCAAATCTTTTGCTATATTTAGTTTATTTTGGCATCCGGATGATGATTCTAGCATGAAATTGCTTGGGCACCTGTTAATTTTTAAGATTTTGACACATTCAGCTCAAATGTACACAATTGCTGATTATGGCTGTCAAACCTAAACCAAACGTTGTGCACTCAAATCTTTTGCTATAATTAGTTTATTTTGGCATCCGGATGATGATTCTAGCATGAAATTGCTTGGGCACCTGTTAATTTTTAAGATTTTGACACATTCAGCTCAAATGTACAATCATGCGCTACAAACGCATTTAAAGCAATAAAAAGGTGATTATGGCTGTCAAACCTAAACCAAACGTTGTGCACTCAAATCTTTTGCTGTATTTAGTTTATTTTGGTATCCGGATGATGATTCTAGCATGAAATTGCTTGGGCACCTGTTAATTTTTAAGATTTTGACACATTCAGCTCAAATGTACACAATTGCTGATTATGGCTGTCAAATCTAAACCAAACGTTGTGCACTCAAATCTTTTGCTGTATTTAGTTTATTTTGGCATCCGGATGATGATTCTAGCATGAAATTGCTTGGGCACCTGTTAATTTTTAAGATTTTGACACATTCAGCTCAAATGTACAATCATGCGCTACAAACGCATTTAAAGCAATAAAAAGGTGATTATGGCTGTCAAACCTAAACCAAACGTTGTGCACTCAAATCTTTTGCTATATTTAGTTTATTTTGGCATCCGGATGATGATTCTAGCATGAAATTGCTTGGGCACCTGTTAATTTTTAAGATTTTGACACATTCAGCTCAAATGTACACAATTGCTGATTATGGCTGTCAAACCTAAACCAAACGTTGTGCACTCAAATCTTTTGCTGTATTTAGTTTATTTTGGCATCCGGATGATGATTCTAGCATGAAATTGCTTGGGCACCTGTTAATTTTTAAGATTTTGACACATTCAGCTCAAATGTACAATCATGCGCTACAAACGCATTTAAAGCAATAAAACGGTGATTATGGCTGTCAAACCTAAAACAAACGTTGTGCACTCAAATCTTTTGCTGTATTTAGTTTATTTTGGCATCCGGATGATGATTCTAGCATGAAATTGCTTGGGCACCTGTTAATTTTTAAGATTTTGACACATTCAGCTCAAATGTACAATCATGCGCTACAAACGCATTTAAAGCAATAAAAAGGTGATTATGGCTGTCAAACCTAAACCAAACGTTGTGCACTCAAATCTTTTGCTATATTTAGTTTATTTTGGCATCCGGATGATGATTCTAGCATGAAATTGCTTGGGCACCTGTTAATTTTTAAGATTTTGAGACATTCAGCTCAAATGTACACAATTGCTGATTATGGCTGTCAAATCTAAACCAAACGTTGTGCACTCAAATCTTTTGCTATATTTAGTTTATTTTGGCATCCGGATGATTATTCTAGCATGAAATTGCTTGGGCACCTGTTAATTTTTAAGATTTTGACACATTCAGCTCAAATGTACAATCATGCGCTAAAAACGCATTTAAAGCAATAAAAAGGTGATTATGGCTGTCAAACCTAAACCAAACGTTGTGCACTCAAATCTTTTGCTGTATTTAGTTTATTTTGGCATCCGGATGATGATTCTAGCATGAAATTGCTTGGGCACCTGTTAATTTTTAAGATTTTGACACATTCAGCTCAAATGTACACAATTGCTGATTATGGCTGTCAAATCTAAACCAAACGTTGTGCACTCAAATCTTTTGCTGTATTTAGTTTATTTTGGCATCCGGATGATGATTCTAGCATGAAATTGCTTGGGCACCTGTTAATTTTTAAGATTTTGACACATTCAGCTCAAATGTACACAATTGCTGATTATGGCTGTCAAATCTAAACCAAACGTTGTGCACTCAAATCTTTTGCTGTATTTAGTTTATTTTGGCATCCGGATGATGATTCTAGCATGAAATTGCTTGGGCACCTGTTAATTTTTAAGATTTTGACACATTCAGCTCAAATGTACAATCATGCGCTAAAAACGCATTTAAAGCAATAAAAAGGTGATTATGGCTGTCAAACCTAAACCAAACGTTGTGCACTCAAATCTTTTGCTGTATTTAGTTTATTTTGACATCCGGATGATGATTCTAGCATGAAATTGCTTGGGCACCTGTTAATTTTTAAGATTTTGACACATTTAGCTCAAATGTACACAATTGCTGATTATGGCTGTCAAATCTAAACCAAACGTTGTGCACTCAAATCTTTTGCTGTATTTAGTTTATTTTGGCATCCGGATGATGATTCTAGCATGAAATTGCTTGGGCACCTGTTAATTTTTAAGATTTTGACACATTCAGCTCAAATGTACAATCATGCGCTACAAACACATTTAAAGCAATAAAAAGGTGATTATGGCTGTCAAACCTAAACCAAACGTTGTGCACTCAAATCTTTTGCTGTATTTAGTTTATTTTGGCATCCGGATGATGATTCTAGCATGAAATTGCTTGGGCACCTGTTAATTTTTAAGATTTTGACACATTCAGCTCAAATGTACACAATTGCTGATTATGGCTGTCAAATCTAAACCAAACGTTGTTCACTCAAATCTTTTGCTGTATTTAGTTTATTTTGGCATCCGGATGATGATTCTAGCATGAAATTGCTTGGGCACCTGTTAATTTTTAAGATTTTGACACATTCAGCTCAAATGTACAATCATGCGCTACAAACGCATTTAAAGCAATAAAAAGGTGATTATGGCTGTCAAACCTAAACCAAACGTTGTGCACTCAAATCTTTTGCTGTATTTAGTTTATTTTGGTATCCGGATGATGATTCTAGCATGAAATTGCTTGGGCACCTGTTAATTTTTAAGATTTTGACACATTCAGCTCAAATGTACACAATTGCTGATTATGGCTGTCAAATCTAAACCAAACGTTGTGCACTCAAATCTTTTGCTGTATTTAGTTTATTTTGGCATCCGGATGATGATTCTAGCATGAAATTGCTTGGGCACCTGTTAATTTTTAAGATTTTGACACATTCAGCTCAAATGTACAATCATGCGCTACAAACGCATTTAAAGCAATAAAAAGGTGATTATGGCTGTCAAACCTAAACCAAACGTTGTGCACTCAAATCTTTTGCTATATTTAGTTTATTTTGGCATCCGGATGATGATTCTAGCATGAAATTGCTTGGGCACCTGTTAATTTTTAAGATTTTGACACATTCAGCTCAAATGTACACAATTGCTGATTATGGCTGTCAAACCTAAACCAAACGTTGTGCACTCAAATCTTTTGCTATAATTAGTTTATTTTGGCATCCGGATGATGATTCTAGCATGAAATTGCTTGGGCACCTGTTAATTTTTAAGATTTTGACACATTCAGCTCAAATGTACAATCATGCGCTACAAACGCATTTAAAGCAATAAAAAGGTGATTATGGCTGTCAAACCTAAACCAAACGTTGTGCACTCAAATCTTTTGCTGTATTTAGTTTATTTTGGCATCCGGATGATGATTCTAGCACGAAATTGCTTGGGCACCTGTTAATTTTTAAGATTTTGACACATTCAGCTCAAATGTACACAATTGCTGATTATGGCTGTCAAATCTAAACCAAACGTTGTGCACTCAAATCTTTTGCTGTATTTAGTTTATTTTGGCATCCGGATGATGATTCTAGCATGAAATTGCTTGGGCACCTGTTAATTTTTAAGATTTTGACACATTCAGCTCAAATGTACAATCATGCGCTAAAAACGCATTTAAAGCAATAAAAAGGTGATTATGGCTGTCAAACCTAAACCAAACGTTGTGCACTCAAATCTTTTGCTATATTTAGTTTATTTTGGCATCCGGATGATGATTCTAGCATGAAATTGCTTGGGCACCTGTTAATTTTTAAGATTTTGACACATTCAGCTCAAATGTACACAATTGCTGATTATGGCTGTCAAATCTAAACCAAACGTTGTTCACTCAAATCTTTTGCTGTATTTAGTTTATTTTGGCATCCGGATGATGATTCTAGCATGAAATTGCTTGGGCACCTGTTAATTTTTAAGATTTTGACACATTCAGCTCAAATGTACAATCATGCGCTACAAACGCATTTAAAGCAATAAAAAGGTGATTATGGCTGTCAAACCTAAACCAAACGTTGTGCACTCAAATCTTTTGCTGTATTTAGTTTATTTTGGTATCCGGATGATGATTCTAGCATGAAATTGCTTGGGCACCTGTTAATTTTTAAGATTTTGACACATTCAGCTCAAATGTACACAATTGCTGATTATGGCTGTCAAATCTAAACCAAACGTTGTGCACTCAAATCTTTTGCTGTATTTAGTTTATTTTGGCATCCGGATGATGATTCTAGCATGAAATTGCTTGGGCACCTGTTAATTTTTAAGATTTTGACACATTCAGCTCAAATGTACAATCATGCGCTACAAACGCATTTAAAGCAATAAAAAGGTGATTATGGCTGTCAAACCTAAACCAAACGTTGTGCACTCAAATCTTTTGCTATATTTAGTTTATTTTGGCATCCGGATGATGATTCTAGCATGAAATTGCTTGGGCACCTGTTAATTTTTAAGATTTTGACACATTCAGCTCAAATGTACACAATTGCTGATTATGGCTGTCAAACCTAAACCAAACGTTGTGCACTCAAATCTTTTGCTATAATTAGTTTATTTTGGCATCCGGATGATGATTCTAGCATGAAATTGCTTGGGCACCTGTTAATTTTTAAGATTTTGACACATTCAGCTCAAATGTACAATCATGCGCTACAAACGCATTTAAAGCAATAAAAAGGTGATTATGGCTGTCAAACCTAAACCAAACGTTGTGCACTCAAATCTTTTGCTGTATTTAGTTTATTTTGGCATCCGGATGATGATTCTAGCATGAAATTGCTTGGGCACCTGTTAATTTTTAAGATTTTGACACATTCAGCTCAAATGTACACAATTGCTGATTATGGCTGTCAAATCTAAACCAAACGTTGTGCACTCAAATCTTTTGCTGTATTTAGTTTATTTTGGCATCCGGATGATGATTCTAGCATGAAATTGCTTGGGCACCTGTTAATTTTTAAGATTTTGACACATTCAGCTCAAATGTACACAATTGCTGATTATGGCTGTCAAATCTAAACCAAACGTTGTGCACTCAAATCTTTTGCTGTATTTAGTTTATTTTGGCATCCGGATGATGATTCTAGCATGAAATTGCTTGGGCACCTGTTAATTTTTAAGATTTTGACACATTCAGCTCAAATGTACAATCATGCGCTAAAAACGCATTTAAAGCAATAAAAAGGTGATTATGGCTGTCAAACCTAAACCAAACGTTGTGCACTCAAATCTTTTGCTGTATTTAGTTTATTTTGACATCCGGATGATGATTCTAGCATGAAATTGCTTGGGCACCTGTTAATTTTTAAGATTTTGACACATTTAGCTCAAATGTACACAATTGCTGATTATGGCTGTCAAATCTAAACCAAACGTTGTGCACTCAAATCTTTTGCTGTATTTAGTTTATTTTGGCATCCGGATGATGATTCTAGCATGAAATTGCTTGGGCACCTGTTAATTTTTAAGATTTTGACACATTCAGCTCAAATGTACAATCATGCGCTACAAACACATTTAAAGCAATAAAAAGGTGATTATGGCTGTCAAACCTAAACCAAACGTTGTGCACTCAAATCTTTTGCTGTATTTAGTTTATTTTGACATCCGGATGATGATTCTAGCATGAAATTGCTTGGGCACCTGTTAATTTTTAAGATTTTGACACATTTAGCTCAAATGTACACAATTGCTGATTATGGCTGTCAAATCTAAACCAAACGTTGTGCACTCAAATCTTTTGCTGTATTTAGTTTATTTTGGCATCCGGATGATGATTCTAGCATGAAATTGCTTGGGCACCTGTTAATTTTTAAGATTTTGACACATTCAGCTCAAATGTACAATCATGCGCTACAAACACATTTAAAGCAATAAAAAGGTGATTATGGCTGTCAAACCTAAACCAAACGTTGTGCACTCAAATCTTTTGCTGTATTTAGTTTATTTTGGCATCCGGATGATGATTCTAGCATGAAATTGCTTGGGCACCTGTTAATTTTTAAGATTTTGACACATTCAGCTCAAATGTACACAATTGCTGATTATGGCTGTCAAATCTAAACCAAACGTTGTTCACTCAAATCTTTTGCTGTATTTAGTTTATTTTGGCATCCGGATGATGATTCTAGCATGAAATTGCTTGGGCACCTGTTAATTTTTAAGATTTTGACACATTCAGCTCAAATGTACAATCATGCGCTACAAACGCATTTAAAGCAATAAAAAGGTGATTATGGCTGTCAAACCTAAACCAAACGTTGTGCACTCAAATCTTTTGCTGTATTTAGTTTATTTTGGTATCCGGATGATGATTCTAGCATGAAATTGCTTGGGCACCTGTTAATTTTTAAGATTTTGACACATTCAGCTCAAATGTACACAATTGCTGATTATGGCTGTCAAATCTAAACCAAACGTTGTGCACTCAAATCTTTTGCTGTATTTAGTTTATTTTGGCATCCGGATGATGATTCTAGCATGAAATTGCTTGGGCACCTGTTAATTTTTAAGATTTTGACACATTCAGCTCAAATGTACAATCATGCGCTACAAACGCATTTAAAGCAATAAAAAGGTGATTATGGCTGTCAAACCTAAACCAAACGTTGTGCACTCAAATCTTTTGCTATATTTAGTTTATTTTGGCATCCGGATGATGATTCTAGCATGAAATTGCTTGGGCACCTGTTAATTTTTAAGATTTTGACACATTCAGCTCAAATGTACACAATTGCTGATTATGGCTGTCAAACCTAAACCAAACGTTGTGCACTCAAATCTTTTGCTATAATTAGTTTATTTTGGCATCCGGATGATGATTCTAGCATGAAATTGCTTGGGCACCTGTTAATTTTTAAGATTTTGACACATTCAGCTCAAATGTACAATCATGCGCTACAAACGCATTTAAAGCAATAAAAAGGTGATTATGGCTGTCAAACCTAAACCAAACGTTGTGCACTCAAATCTTTTGCTGTATTTAGTTTATTTTGGCATCCGGATGATGATTCTAGCACGAAATTGCTTGGGCACCTGTTAATTTTTAAGATTTTGACACATTCAGCTCAAATGTACACAATTGCTGATTATGGCTGTCAAATCTAAACCAAACGTTGTGCACTCAAATCTTTTGCTGTATTTAGTTTATTTTGGCATCCGGATGATGATTCTAGCATGAAATTGCTTGGGCACCTGTTAATTTTTAAGATTTTGACACATTCAGCTCAAATGTACAATCATGCGCTAAAAACGCATTTAAAGCAATAAAAAGGTGATTATGGCTGTCAAACCTAAACCAAACGTTGTGCACTCAAATCTTTTGCTATATTTAGTTTATTTTGGCATCCGGATGATGATTCTAGCATGAAATTGCTTGGGCACCTGTTAATTTTTAAGATTTTGACACATTCAGCTCAAATGTACACAATTGCTGATTATGGCTGTCAAATCTAAACCAAACGTTGTTCACTCAAATCTTTTGCTGTATTTAGTTTATTTTGGCATCCGGATGATGATTCTAGCATGAAATTGCTTGGGCACCTGTTAATTTTTAAGATTTTGACACATTCAGCTCAAATGTACAATCATGCGCTACAAACGCATTTAAAGCAATAAAAAGGTGATTATGGCTGTCAAACCTAAACCAAACGTTGTGCACTCAAATCTTTTGCTGTATTTAGTTTATTTTGGTATCCGGATGATGATTCTAGCATGAAATTGCTTGGGCACCTGTTAATTTTTAAGATTTTGACACATTCAGCTCAAATGTACACAATTGCTGATTATGGCTGTCAAATCTAAACCAAACGTTGTGCACTCAAATCTTTTGCTGTATTTAGTTTATTTTGGCATCCGGATGATGATTCTAGCATGAAATTGCTTGGGCACCTGTTAATTTTTAAGATTTTGACACATTCAGCTCAAATGTACAATCATGCGCTACAAACGCATTTAAAGCAATAAAAAGGTGATTATGGCTGTCAAACCTAAACCAAACGTTGTGCACTCAAATCTTTTGCTATATTTAGTTTATTTTGGCATCCGGATGATGATTCTAGCATGAAATTGCTTGGGCACCTGTTAATTTTTAAGATTTTGACACATTCAGCTCAAATGTACACAATTGCTGATTATGGCTGTCAAACCTAAACCAAACGTTGTGCACTCAAATCTTTTGCTATAATTAGTTTATTTTGGCATCCGGATGATGATTCTAGCATGAAATTGCTTGGGCACCTGTTAATTTTTAAGATTTTGACACATTCAGCTCAAATGTACAATCATGCGCTACAAACGCATTTAAAGCAATAAAAAGGTGATTATGGCTGTCAAACCTAAACCAAACGTTGTGCACTCAAATCTTTTGCTGTATTTAGTTTATTTTGGCATCCGGATGATGATTCTAGCATGAAATTGCTTGGGCACCTGTTAATTTTTAAGATTTTGACACATTCAGCTCAAATGTACACAATTGCTGATTATGGCTGTCAAATCTAAACCAAACGTTGTGCACTCAAATCTTTTGCTGTATTTAGTTTATTTTGGCATCCGGATGATGATTCTAGCATGAAATTGCTTGGGCACCTGTTAATTTTTAAGATTTTGACACATTCAGCTCAAATGTACACAATTGCTGATTATGGCTGTCAAATCTAAACCAAACGTTGTGCACTCAAATCTTTTGCTGTATTTAGTTTATTTTGGCATCCGGATGATGATTCTAGCATGAAATTGCTTGGGCACCTGTTAATTTTTAAGATTTTGACACATTCAGCTCAAATGTACAATCATGCGCTAAAAACGCATTTAAAGCAATAAAAAGGTGATTATGGCTGTCAAACCTAAACCAAACGTTGTGCACTCAAATCTTTTGCTGTATTTAGTTTATTTTGACATCCGGATGATGATTCTAGCATGAAATTGCTTGGGCACCTGTTAATTTTTAAGATTTTGACACATTTAGCTCAAATGTACACAATTGCTGATTATGGCTGTCAAATCTAAACCAAACGTTGTGCACTCAAATCTTTTGCTGTATTTAGTTTATTTTGGCATCCGGATGATGATTCTAGCATGAAATTGCTTGGGCACCTGTTAATTTTTAAGATTTTGACACATTCAGCTCAAATGTACAATCATGCGCTACAAACACATTTAAAGCAATAAAAAGGTGATTATGGCTGTCAAACCTAAACCAAACGTTGTGCACTCAAATCTTTTGCTGTATTTAGTTTATTTTGACATCCGGATGATGATTCTAGCATGAAATTGCTTGGGCACCTGTTAATTTTTAAGATTTTGACACATTTAGCTCAAATGTACACAATTGCTGATTATGGCTGTCAAATCTAAACCAAACGTTGTGCACTCAAATCTTTTGCTGTATTTAGTTTATTTTGGCATCCGGATGATGATTCTAGCATGAAATTGCTTGGGCACCTGTTAATTTTTAAGATTTTGACACATTCAGCTCAAATGTACAATCATGCGCTAAAAACGCATTTAAAGCAATAAAAAGGTGATTATGGCTGTCAAACCTAAACCAAACGTTGTGCACTCAAATCTTTTGCTGTATTTAGTTTATTTTGACATCCGGATGATGATTCTAGCATGAAATTGCTTGGGCACCTGTTAATTTTTAAGATTTTGACACATTTAGCTCAAATGTACACAATTGCTGATTATGGCTGTCAAATCTAAACCAAACGTTGTGCACTCAAATCTTTTGCTGTATTTAGTTTATTTTGGCATCCGGATGATGATTCTAGCATGAAATTGCTTGGGCACCTGTTAATTTTTAAGATTTTGACACATTCAGCTCAAATGTACAATCATGCGCTACAAACACATTTAAAGCAATAAAAAGGTGATTATGGCTGTCAAACCTAAACCAAACGTTGTGCACTCAAATCTTTTGCTGTATTTAGTTTATTTTGACATCCGGATGATGATTCTAGCATGAAATTGCTTGGGCACCTGTTAATTTTTAAGATTTTGACACATTTAGCTCAAATGTACACAATTGCTGATTATGGCTGTCAAATCTAAACCAAACGTTGTGCACTCAAATCTTTTGCTGTATTTAGTTTATTTTGGCATCCGGATGATGATTCTAGCATGAAATTGCTTGGGCACCTGTTAATTTTTAAGATTTTGACACATTCAGCTCAAATGTACAATCATGCGCTACAAACACATTTAAAGCAATAAAAAGGTGATTATGGCTGTCAAACCTAAACCAAACGTTGTGCACTCAAATCTTTTGCTGTATTTAGTTTATTTTGGCATCCGGATGATGATTCTAGCATGAAATTGCTTGGGCACCTGTTAATTTTTAAGATTTTGACACATTCAGCTCAAATGTACACAATTGCTGATTATGGCTGTCAAATCTAAACCAAACGTTGTGCACTCAAATCTTTTGCTGTATTTAGTTTATTTTGGCATCCGGATGATGATTCTAGCATGAAATTGCTTGGGCACCTGTTAATTTTTAAGATTTTGACACATTCAGCTCAAATGTACACAATTGCTGATTATGGCTGTCAAATCTAAACCAAACGTTGTGCACTCAAATCTTTTGCTGTATTTAGTTTATTTTGGCATCCGGATGATGATTCTAGCATGAAATTGCTTGGGCACCTGTTAATTTTTAAGATTTTGACACATTCAGCTCAAATGTACAATCATGCGCTAAAAACGCATTTAAAGCAATAAAAAGGTGATTATGGCTGTCAAACCTAAACCAAACGTTGTGCACTCAAATCTTTTGCTGTATTTAGTTTATTTTGACATCCGGATGATGATTCTAGCATGAAATTGCTTGGGCACCTGTTAATTTTTAAGATTTTGACACATTTAGCTCAAATGTACACAATTGCTGATTATGGCTGTCAAATCTAAACCAAACGTTGTGCACTCAAATCTTTTGCTGTATTTAGTTTATTTTGGCATCCGGATGATGATTCTAGCATGAAATTGCTTGGGCACCTGTTAATTTTTAAGATTTTGACACATTCAGCTCAAATGTACAATCATGCGCTACAAACACATTTAAAGCAATAAAAAGGTGATTATGGCTGTCAAACCTAAACCAAACGTTGTGCACTCAAATCTTTTGCTGTATTTAGTTTATTTTGACATCCGGATGATGATTCTAGCATGAAATTGCTTGGGCACCTGTTAATTTTTAAGATTTTGACACATTTAGCTCAAATGTACACAATTGCTGATTATGGCTGTCAAATCTAAACCAAACGTTGTGCACTCAAATCTTTTGCTGTATTTAGTTTATTTTGGCATCCGGATGATGATTCTAGCATGAAATTGCTTGGGCACCTGTTAATTTTTAAGATTTTGACACATTCAGCTCAAATGTACAATCATGCGCTACAAACACATTTAAAGCAATAAAAAGGTGATTATGGCTGTCAAACCTAAACCAAACGTTGTGCACTCAAATCTTTTGCTGTATTTAGTTTATTTTGGCATCCGGATGATGATTCTAGCATGAAATTGCTTGGGCACCTGTTAATTTTTAAGATTTTGACACATTCAGCTCAAATGTACACAATTGCTGATTATGGCTGTCAAATCTAAACCAAACGTTGTTCACTCAAATCTTTTGCTGTATTTAGTTTATTTTGGCATCCGGATGATGATTCTAGCATGAAATTGCTTGGGCACCTGTTAATTTTTAAGATTTTGACACATTCAGCTCAAATGTACAATCATGCGCTACAAACGCATTTAAAGCAATAAAAAGGTGATTATGGCTGTCAAACCTAAACCAAACGTTGTGCACTCAAATCTTTTGCTGTATTTAGTTTATTTTGGTATCCGGATGATGATTCTAGCATGAAATTGCTTGGGCACCTGTTAATTTTTAAGATTTTGACACATTCAGCTCAAATGTACACAATTGCTGATTATGGCTGTCAAATCTAAACCAAACGTTGTGCACTCAAATCTTTTGCTGTATTTAGTTTATTTTGGCATCCGGATGATGATTCTAGCATGAAATTGCTTGGGCACCTGTTAATTTTTAAGATTTTGACACATTCAGCTCAAATGTACAATCATGCGCTACAAACGCATTTAAAGCAATAAAAAGGTGATTATGGCTGTCAAACCTAAACCAAACGTTGTGCACTCAAATCTTTTGCTATATTTAGTTTATTTTGGCATCCGGATGATGATTCTAGCATGAAATTGCTTGGGCACCTGTTAATTTTTAAGATTTTGACACATTCAGCTCAAATGTACAATCATGCGCTACAAACGCATTTAAAGCAATAAAAAGGTGATTATGGCTGTCAAACCTAAACCAAACGTTGTGCACTCAAATCTTTTGCTATATTTAGTTTATTTTGGCATCCGGATGATGATTCTAGCATGAAATTGCTTGGGCACCTGTTAATTTTTAAGATTTTGACACATTCAGCTCAAATGTACACAATTGCTGATTATGGCTGTCAAACCTAAACCAAACGTTGTGCACTCAAATCTTTTGCTATAATTAGTTTATTTTGGCATCCGGATGATGATTCTAGCATGAAATTGCTTGGGCACCTGTTAATTTTTAAGATTTTGACACATTCAGCTCAAATGTACAATCATGCGCTACAAACGCATTTAAAGCAATAAAAAGGTGATTATGGCTGTCAAACCTAAACCAAACGTTGTGCACTCAAATCTTTTGCTGTATTTAGTTTATTTTGGTATCCGGATGATGATTCTAGCATGAAATTGCTTGGGCACCTGTTAATTTTTAAGATTTTGACACATTCAGCTCAAATGTACACAATTGCTGATTATGGCTGTCAAATCTAAACCAAACGTTGTGCACTCAAATCTTTTGCTGTATTTAGTTTATTTTGGCATCCGGATGATGATTCTAGCATGAAATTGCTTGGGCACCTGTTAATTTTTAAGATTTTGACACATTCAGCTCAAATGTACAATCATGCGCTACAAACGCATTTAAAGCAATAAAAAGGTGATTATGGCTGTCAAACCTAAACCAAACGTTGTGCACTCAAATCTTTTGCTATATTTAGTTTATTTTGGCATCCGGATGATGATTCTAGCATGAAATTGCTTGGGCACCTGTTAATTTTTAAGATTTTGACACATTCAGCTCAAATGTACACAATTGCTGATTATGGCTGTCAAACCTAAACCAAACGTTGTGCACTCAAATCTTTTGCTGTATTTAGTTTATTTTGGCATCCGGATGATGATTCTAGCATGAAATTGCTTGGGCACCTGTTAATTTTTAAGATTTTGACACATTCAGCTCAAATGTACAATCATGCGCTACAAACGCATTTAAAGCAATAAAACGGTGATTATGGCTGTCAAACCTAAAACAAACGTTGTGCACTCAAATCTTTTGCTGTATTTAGTTTATTTTGGCATCCGGATGATGATTCTAGCATGAAATTGCTTGGGCACCTGTTAATTTTTAAGATTTTGACACATTCAGCTCAAATGTACAATCATGCGCTACAAACGCATTTAAAGCAATAAAAAGGTGATTATGGCTGTCAAACCTAAACCAAACGTTGTGCACTCAAATCTTTTGCTATATTTAGTTTATTTTGGCATCCGGATGATGATTCTAGCATGAAATTGCTTGGGCACCTGTTAATTTTTAAGATTTTGAGACATTCAGCTCAAATGTACACAATTGCTGATTATGGCTGTCAAATCTAAACCAAACGTTGTGCACTCAAATCTTTTGCTATATTTAGTTTATTTTGGCATCCGGATGATTATTCTAGCATGAAATTGCTTGGGCACCTGTTAATTTTTAAGATTTTGACACATTCAGCTCAAATGTACAATCATGCGCTAAAAACGCATTTAAAGCAATAAAAAGGTGATTATGGCTGTCAAACCTAAACCAAACGTTGTGCACTCAAATCTTTTGCTGTATTTAGTTTATTTTGGCATCCGGATGATGATTCTAGCATGAAATTGCTTGGGCACCTGTTAATTTTTAAGATTTTGACACATTCAGCTCAAATGTACACAATTGCTGATTATGGCTGTCAAATCTAAACCAAACGTTGTGCACTCAAATCTTTTGCTGTATTTAGTTTATTTTGGCATCCGGATGATGATTCTAGCATGAAATTGCTTGGGCACCTGTTAATTTTTAAGATTTTGACACATTCAGCTCAAATGTACACAATTGCTGATTATGGCTGTCAAATCTAAACCAAACGTTGTGCACTCAAATCTTTTGCTGTATTTAGTTTATTTTGGCATCCGGATGATGATTCTAGCATGAAATTGCTTGGGCACCTGTTAATTTTTAAGATTTTGACACATTCAGCTCAAATGTACAATCATGCGCTAAAAACGCATTTAAAGCAATAAAAAGGTGATTATGGCTGTCAAACCTAAACCAAACGTTGTGCACTCAAATCTTTTGCTGTATTTAGTTTATTTTGACATCCGGATGATGATTCTAGCATGAAATTGCTTGGGCACCTGTTAATTTTTAAGATTTTGACACATTTAGCTCAAATGTACACAATTGCTGATTATGGCTGTCAAATCTAAACCAAACGTTGTGCACTCAAATCTTTTGCTGTATTTAGTTTATTTTGGCATCCGGATGATGATTCTAGCATGAAATTGCTTGGGCACCTGTTAATTTTTAAGATTTTGACACATTCAGCTCAAATGTACAATCATGCGCTACAAACACATTTAAAGCAATAAAAAGGTGATTATGGCTGTCAAACCTAAACCAAACGTTGTGCACTCAAATCTTTTGCTGTATTTAGTTTATTTTGGCATCCGGATGATGATTCTAGCATGAAATTGCTTGGGCACCTGTTAATTTTTAAGATTTTGACACATTCAGCTCAAATGTACACAATTGCTGATTATGGCTGTCAAATCTAAACCAAACGTTGTTCACTCAAATCTTTTGCTGTATTTAGTTTATTTTGGCATCCGGATGATGATTCTAGCATGAAATTGCTTGGGCACCTGTTAATTTTTAAGATTTTGACACATTCAGCTCAAATGTACAATCATGCGCTACAAACGCATTTAAAGCAATAAAAAGGTGATTATGGCTGTCAAACCTAAACCAAACGTTGTGCACTCAAATCTTTTGCTGTATTTAGTTTATTTTGGTATCCGGATGATGATTCTAGCATGAAATTGCTTGGGCACCTGTTAATTTTTAAGATTTTGACACATTCAGCTCAAATGTACACAATTGCTGATTATGGCTGTCAAATCTAAACCAAACGTTGTGCACTCAAATCTTTTGCTGTATTTAGTTTATTTTGGCATCCGGATGATGATTCTAGCATGAAATTGCTTGGGCACCTGTTAATTTTTAAGATTTTGACACATTCAGCTCAAATGTACAATCATGCGCTACAAACGCATTTAAAGCAATAAAAAGGTGATTATGGCTGTCAAACCTAAACCAAACGTTGTGCACTCAAATCTTTTGCTATATTTAGTTTATTTTGGCATCCGGATGATGATTCTAGCATGAAATTGCTTGGGCACCTGTTAATTTTTAAGATTTTGACACATTCAGCTCAAATGTACACAATTGCTGATTATGGCTGTCAAACCTAAACCAAACGTTGTGCACTCAAATCTTTTGCTATAATTAGTTTATTTTGGCATCCGGATGATGATTCTAGCATGAAATTGCTTGGGCACCTGTTAATTTTTAAGATTTTGACACATTCAGCTCAAATGTACAATCATGCGCTACAAACGCATTTAAAGCAATAAAAAGGTGATTATGGCTGTCAAACCTAAACCAAACGTTGTGCACTCAAATCTTTTGCTGTATTTAGTTTATTTTGGCATCCGGATGATGATTCTAGCACGAAATTGCTTGGGCACCTGTTAATTTTTAAGATTTTGACACATTCAGCTCAAATGTACACAATTGCTGATTATGGCTGTCAAATCTAAACCAAACGTTGTGCACTCAAATCTTTTGCTGTATTTAGTTTATTTTGGCATCCGGATGATGATTCTAGCATGAAATTGCTTGGGCACCTGTTAATTTTTAAGATTTTGACACATTCAGCTCAAATGTACAATCATGCGCTAAAAACGCATTTAAAGCAATAAAAAGGTGATTATGGCTGTCAAACCTAAACCAAACGTTGTGCACTCAAATCTTTTGCTATATTTAGTTTATTTTGGCATCCGGATGATGATTCTAGCATGAAATTGCTTGGGCACCTGTTAATTTTTAAGATTTTGACACATTCAGCTCAAATGTACACAATTGCTGATTATGGCTGTCAAATCTAAACCAAACGTTGTTCACTCAAATCTTTTGCTGTATTTAGTTTATTTTGGCATCCGGATGATGATTCTAGCATGAAATTGCTTGGGCACCTGTTAATTTTTAAGATTTTGACACATTCAGCTCAAATGTACAATCATGCGCTACAAACGCATTTAAAGCAATAAAAAGGTGATTATGGCTGTCAAACCTAAACCAAACGTTGTGCACTCAAATCTTTTGCTGTATTTAGTTTATTTTGGTATCCGGATGATGATTCTAGCATGAAATTGCTTGGGCACCTGTTAATTTTTAAGATTTTGACACATTCAGCTCAAATGTACACAATTGCTGATTATGGCTGTCAAATCTAAACCAAACGTTGTGCACTCAAATCTTTTGCTGTATTTAGTTTATTTTGGCATCCGGATGATGATTCTAGCATGAAATTGCTTGGGCACCTGTTAATTTTTAAGATTTTGACACATTCAGCTCAAATGTACAATCATGCGCTACAAACGCATTTAAAGCAATAAAAAGGTGATTATGGCTGTCAAACCTAAACCAAACGTTGTGCACTCAAATCTTTTGCTATATTTAGTTTATTTTGGCATCCGGATGATGATTCTAGCATGAAATTGCTTGGGCACCTGTTAATTTTTAAGATTTTGACACATTCAGCTCAAATGTACACAATTGCTGATTATGGCTGTCAAACCTAAACCAAACGTTGTGCACTCAAATCTTTTGCTATAATTAGTTTATTTTGGCATCCGGATGATGATTCTAGCATGAAATTGCTTGGGCACCTGTTAATTTTTAAGATTTTGACACATTCAGCTCAAATGTACAATCATGCGCTACAAACGCATTTAAAGCAATAAAAAGGTGATTATGGCTGTCAAACCTAAACCAAACGTTGTGCACTCAAATCTTTTGCTGTATTTAGTTTATTTTGGCATCCGGATGATGATTCTAGCATGAAATTGCTTGGGCACCTGTTAATTTTTAAGATTTTGACACATTCAGCTCAAATGTACACAATTGCTGATTATGGCTGTCAAATCTAAACCAAACGTTGTGCACTCAAATCTTTTGCTGTATTTAGTTTATTTTGGCATCCGGATGATGATTCTAGCATGAAATTGCTTGGGCACCTGTTAATTTTTAAGATTTTGACACATTCAGCTCAAATGTACAATCATGCGCTAAAAACGCATTTAAAGCAATAAAACGGTGATTATGGCTGTCAAACCTAAAACAAACGTTGTGCACTCAAATCTTTTGCTGTATTTAGTTTATTTTGGCATCCGGATGATGATTCTAGCATGAAATTGCTTGGGCACCTGTTAATTTTTAAGATTTTGACACATTCAGCTCAAATGTACAATCATGCGCTACAAACGCATTTAAAGCAATAAAAAGGTGATTATGGCTGTCAAACCTAAACCAAACGTTGTGCACTCAAATCTTTTGCTATATTTAGTTTATTTTGGCATCCGGATGATGATTCTAGCATGAAATTGCTTGGGCACCTGTTAATTTTTAAGATTTTGAGACATTCAGCTCAAATGTACACAATTGCTGATTATGGCTGTCAAATCTAAACCAAACGTTGTGCACTCAAATCTTTTGCTATATTTAGTTTATTTTGGCATCCGGATGATTATTCTAGCATGAAATTGCTTGGGCACCTGTTAATTTTTAAGATTTTGACACATTCAGCTCAAATGTACAATCATGCGCTAAAAACGCATTTAAAGCAATAAAAAGGTGATTATGGCTGTCAAACCTAAACCAAACGTTGTGCACTCAAATCTTTTGCTGTATTTAGTTTATTTTGGCATCCGGATGATGATTCTAGCATGAAATTGCTTGGGCACCTGTTAATTTTTAAGATTTTGACACATTCAGCTCAAATGTACACAATTGCTGATTATGGCTGTCAAATCTAAACCAAACGTTGTGCACTCAAATCTTTTGCTGTATTTAGTTTATTTTGGCATCCGGATGATGATTCTAGCATGAAATTGCTTGGGCACCTGTTAATTTTTAAGATTTTGACACATTCAGCTCAAATGTACACAATTGCTGATTATGGCTGTCAAATCTAAACCAAACGTTGTGCACTCAAATCTTTTGCTGTATTTAGTTTATTTTGGCATCCGGATGATGATTCTAGCATGAAATTGCTTGGGCACCTGTTAATTTTTAAGATTTTGACACATTCAGCTCAAATGTACAATCATGCGCTAAAAACGCATTTAAAGCAATAAAAAGGTGATTATGGCTGTCAAACCTAAACCAAACGTTGTGCACTCAAATCTTTTGCTGTATTTAGTTTATTTTGACATCCGGATGATGATTCTAGCATGAAATTGCTTGGGCACCTGTTAATTTTTAAGATTTTGACACATTTAGCTCAAATGTACACAATTGCTGATTATGGCTGTCAAATCTAAACCAAACGTTGTGCACTCAAATCTTTTGCTGTATTTAGTTTATTTTGGCATCCGGATGATGATTCTAGCATGAAATTGCTTGGGCACCTGTTAATTTTTAAGATTTTGACACATTCAGCTCAAATGTACAATCATGCGCTACAAACACATTTAAAGCAATAAAAAGGTGATTATGGCTGTCAAACCTAAACCAAACGTTGTGCACTCAAATCTTTTGCTGTATTTAGTTTATTTTGGCATCCGGATGATGATTCTAGCATGAAATTGCTTGGGCACCTGTTAATTTTTAAGATTTTGACACATTCAGCTCAAATGTACACAATTGCTGATTATGGCTGTCAAATCTAAACCAAACGTTGTTCACTCAAATCTTTTGCTGTATTTAGTTTATTTTGGCATCCGGATGATGATTCTAGCATGAAATTGCTTGGGCACCTGTTAATTTTTAAGATTTTGACACATTCAGCTCAAATGTACAATCATGCGCTACAAACGCATTTAAAGCAATAAAAAGGTGATTATGGCTGTCAAACCTAAACCAAACGTTGTGCACTCAAATCTTTTGCTGTATTTAGTTTATTTTGGTATCCGGATGATGATTCTAGCATGAAATTGCTTGGGCACCTGTTAATTTTTAAGATTTTGACACATTCAGCTCAAATGTACACAATTGCTGATTATGGCTGTCAAATCTAAACCAAACGTTGTGCACTCAAATCTTTTGCTGTATTTAGTTTATTTTGGCATCCGGATGATGATTCTAGCATGAAATTGCTTGGGCACCTGTTAATTTTTAAGATTTTGACACATTCAGCTCAAATGTACAATCATGCGCTACAAACGCATTTAAAGCAATAAAAAGGTGATTATGGCTGTCAAACCTAAACCAAACGTTGTGCACTCAAATCTTTTGCTATATTTAGTTTATTTTGGCATCCGGATGATGATTCTAGCATGAAATTGCTTGGGCACCTGTTAATTTTTAAGATTTTGACACATTCAGCTCAAATGTACACAATTGCTGATTATGGCTGTCAAACCTAAACCAAACGTTGTGCACTCAAATCTTTTGCTATAATTAGTTTATTTTGGCATCCGGATGATGATTCTAGCATGAAATTGCTTGGGCACCTGTTAATTTTTAAGATTTTGACACATTCAGCTCAAATGTACAATCATGCGCTACAAACGCATTTAAAGCAATAAAAAGGTGATTATGGCTGTCAAACCTAAACCAAACGTTGTGCACTCAAATCTTTTGCTGTATTTAGTTTATTTTGGCATCCGGATGATGATTCTAGCACGAAATTGCTTGGGCACCTGTTAATTTTTAAGATTTTGACACATTCAGCTCAAATGTACACAATTGCTGATTATGGCTGTCAAATCTAAACCAAACGTTGTGCACTCAAATCTTTTGCTGTATTTAGTTTATTTTGGCATCCGGATGATGATTCTAGCATGAAATTGCTTGGGCACCTGTTAATTTTTAAGATTTTGACACATTCAGCTCAAATGTACAATCATGCGCTAAAAACGCATTTAAAGCAATAAAAAGGTGATTATGGCTGTCAAACCTAAACCAAACGTTGTGCACTCAAATCTTTTGCTATATTTAGTTTATTTTGGCATCCGGATGATGATTCTAGCATGAAATTGCTTGGGCACCTGTTAATTTTTAAGATTTTGACACATTCAGCTCAAATGTACACAATTGCTGATTATGGCTGTCAAACCTAAACCAAACGTTGTGCACTCAAATCTTTTGCTATAATTAGTTTATTTTGGCATCCGGATGATGATTCTAGCATGAAATTGCTTGGGCACCTGTTAATTTTTAAGATTTTGACACATTCAGCTCAAATGTACAATCATGCGCTACAAACGCATTTAAAGCAATAAAAAGGTGATTATGGCTGTCAAACCTAAACCAAACGTTGTGCACTCAAATCTTTTGCTGTATTTAGTTTATTTTGGCATCCGGATGATGATTCTAGCACGAAATTGCTTGGGCACCTGTTAATTTTTAAGATTTTGACACATTCAGCTCAAATGTACACAATTGCTGATTATGGCTGTCAAATCTAAACCAAACGTTGTGCACTCAAATCTTTTGCTGTATTTAGTTTATTTTGGCATCCGGATGATGATTCTAGCATGAAATTGCTTGGGCACCTGTTAATTTTTAAGATTTTGACACATTCAGCTCAAATGTACAATCATGCGCTAAAAACGCATTTAAAGCAATAAAAAGGTGATTATGGCTGTCAAACCTAAACCAAACGTTGTGCACTCAAATCTTTTGCTATATTTAGTTTATTTTGGCATCCGGATGATGATTCTAGCATGAAATTGCTTGGGCACCTGTTAATTTTTAAGATTTTGACACATTCAGCTCAAATGTACACAATTGCTGATTATGGCTGTCAAATCTAAACCAAACGTTGTTCACTCAAATCTTTTGCTGTATTTAGTTTATTTTGGCATCCGGATGATGATTCTAGCATGAAATTGCTTGGGCACCTGTTAATTTTTAAGATTTTGACACATTCAGCTCAAATGTACAATCATGCGCTACAAACGCATTTAAAGCAATAAAAAGGTGATTATGGCTGTCAAACCTAAACCAAACGTTGTGCACTCAAATCTTTTGCTGTATTTAGTTTATTTTGGTATCCGGATGATGATTCTAGCATGAAATTGCTTGGGCACCTGTTAATTTTTAAGATTTTGACACATTCAGCTCAAATGTACACAATTGCTGATTATGGCTGTCAAATCTAAACCAAACGTTGTGCACTCAAATCTTTTGCTGTATTTAGTTTATTTTGGCATCCGGATGATGATTCTAGCATGAAATTGCTTGGGCACCTGTTAATTTTTAAGATTTTGACACATTCAGCTCAAATGTACAATCATGCGCTACAAACGCATTTAAAGCAATAAAAAGGTGATTATGGCTGTCAAACCTAAACCAAACGTTGTGCACTCAAATCTTTTGCTATATTTAGTTTATTTTGGCATCCGGATGATGATTCTAGCATGAAATTGCTTGGGCACCTGTTAATTTTTAAGATTTTGACACATTCAGCTCAAATGTACACAATTGCTGATTATGGCTGTCAAACCTAAACCAAACGTTGTGCACTCAAATCTTTTGCTATAATTAGTTTATTTTGGCATCCGGATGATGATTCTAGCATGAAATTGCTTGGGCACCTGTTAATTTTTAAGATTTTGACACATTCAGCTCAAATGTACAATCATGCGCTACAAACGCATTTAAAGCAATAAAAAGGTGATTATGGCTGTCAAACCTAAACCAAACGTTGTGCACTCAAATCTTTTGCTGTATTTAGTTTATTTTGGCATCCGGATGATGATTCTAGCATGAAATTGCTTGGGCACCTGTTAATTTTTAAGATTTTGACACATTCAGCTCAAATGTACACAATTGCTGATTATGGCTGTCAAATCTAAACCAAACGTTGTGCACTCAAATCTTTTGCTGTATTTAGTTTATTTTGGCATCCGGATGATGATTCTAGCATGAAATTGCTTGGGCACCTGTTAATTTTTAAGATTTTGACACATTCAGCTCAAATGTACAATCATGCGCTAAAAACGCATTTAAAGCAATAAAAAGGTGATTATGGCTGTCAAACCTAAACTAAACGTTGTGCACTCAAATCTTTTGCTATATTTAGTTTATTTTGGCATCCGGATGATGATTCTAGCATGAAATTGCTTGGGCACCTGTCAATTTTTAAGATTTTGACACATTCAGCTCAAATGTACACAATTGCTGATTATGGCTGTCAAATCTAAACCAAACGTTGTTCACTCAAATCTTTTGCTGTATTTAGTTTATTTTGGCATCCGGATGATGATTCTAGCATGAAATTGCTTGGGCACCTGTTAATTTTTAAGATTTTGACACATTCAGCTCAAATGTACAATCATGCGCTACAAACGCATTTAAAGCAATAAAAAGGTGATTATGGCTGTCAAACCTAAACCAAACGTTGTGCACTCAAATCTTTTGCTGTATTTAGTTTATTTTGGTATCCGGATGATGATTCTAGCATGAAATTGCTTGGGCACCTGTTAATTTTTAAGATTTTGACACATTCAGCTCAAATGTACACAATTGCTGATTATGGCTGTCAAATCTAAACCAAACGTTGTGCACTCAAATCTTTTGCTGTATTTAGTTTATTTTGGCATCCGGATGATGATTCTAGCATGAAATTGCTTGGGCACCTGTTAATTTTTAAGATTTTGACACATTCAGCTCAAATGTACAATCATGCGCTACAAACGCATTTAAAGCAATAAAAAGGTGATTATGGCTGTCAAACCTAAACCAAACGTTGTGCACTCAAATCTTTTGCTATATTTAGTTTATTTTGGCATCCGGATGATGATTCTAGCATGAAATTGCTTGGGCACCTGTTAATTTTTAAGATTTTGACACATTCAGCTCAAATGTACACAATTGCTGATTATGGCTGTCAAACCTAAACCAAACGTTGTGCACTCAAATCTTTTGCTATAATTAGTTTATTTTGGCATCCGGATGATGATTCTAGCATGAAATTGCTTGGGCACCTGTTAATTTTTAAGATTTTGACACATTCAGCTCAAATGTACAATCATGCGCTACAAACGCATTTAAAGCAATAAAAAGGTGATTATGGCTGTCAAACCTAAACCAAACGTTGTGCACTCAAATCTTTTGCTGTATTTAGTTTATTTTGGCATCCGGATGATGATTCTAGCATGAAATTGCTTGGGCACCTGTTAATTTTTAAGATTTTGACACATTCAGCTCAAATGTACACAATTGCTGATTA
This sequence comes from Festucalex cinctus, assembly GCF_051991245.1. Taxonomy (NCBI): domain Eukaryota; kingdom Metazoa; phylum Chordata; class Actinopteri; order Syngnathiformes; family Syngnathidae; genus Festucalex; species Festucalex cinctus. The sequence continues at coordinate 370,822 of NW_027520280.1, read as the reverse complement.
TGGCTGTCAAATCTAAACCAAACGTTGTGCACTCAAATCTTTTGCTGTATTTAGTTTATTTTGGCATCCGGATGATGATTCTAGCATGAAATTGCTTGGGCACCTGTTAATTTTTAAGATTTTGACACATTCAGCTCAAATGTACAATCATGCGCTAAAAACGCATTTAAAGCAATAAAAAGGTGATTATGGCTGTCAAACCTAAACCAAACGTTGTGCACTCAAATCTTTTGCTGTATTTAGTTTATTTTGACATCCGGATGATGATTCTAGCATGAAATTGCTTGGGCACCTGTTAATTTTTAAGATTTTGACACATTTAGCTCAAATGTACACAATTGCTGATTATGGCTGTCAAATCTAAACCAAACGTTGTGCACTCAAATCTTTTGCTGTATTTAGTTTATTTTGGCATCCGGATGATGATTCTAGCATGAAATTGCTTGGGCACCTGTTAATTTTTAAGATTTTGACACATTCAGCTCAAATGTACACAATTGCTGATTATGGCTGTCAAACCTAAACCAAACGTTGTGCACTCAAATCTTTTGCTATAATTAGTTTATTTTGGCATCCGGATGATGATTCTAGCATGAAATTGCTTGGGCACCTGTTAATTTTTAAGATTTTGACACATTCAGCTCAAATGTACAATCATGCGCTACAAACGCATTTAAAGCAATAAAAAGGTGATTATGGCTGTCAAACCTAAACCAAACGTTGTGCACTCAAATCTTTTGCTGTATTTAGTTTATTTTGGCATCCGGATGATGATTCTAGCATGAAATTGCTTGGGCACCTGTTAATTTTTAAGATTTTGACACATTCAGCTCAAATGTACACAATTGCTGATTATGGCTGTCAAATCTAAACCAAACGTTGTGCACTCAAATCTTTTGCTGTATTTAGTTTATTTTGGCATCCGGTTGATGATTCTAGCATGAAATTGCTTGGGCACCTGTTAATTTTTAAGATTTTGACACATTCAGCTCAAATGTACAATCATGCGCTAAAAACGCATTTAAAGCAATAAAAAGGTGATTATGGCTGTCAAACCTAAACCAAACGTTGTGCACTCAAATCTTTTGCTATAATTAGTTTATTTTGGCATCCGGATGATGATTCTAGCATGAAATTGCTTGGGCACCTGTTAATTTTTAAGATTTTGACACATTCAGCTCAAATGTACAATCATGCGCTACAAACGCATTTAAAGCAATAAAAAGGTGATTATGGCTGTCAAACCTAAACCAAACGTTGTGCACTCAAATCTTTTGCTATATTTAGTTTATTTTGGCATCCGGATGATGATTCTAGCATGAAATTGCTTGGGCACCTGTTAATTTTTAAGATTTTGACACATTCAGCTCAAATGTACACAATTGCTGATTATGGCTGTCAAATCTAAACCAAACGTTGTGCACTCAAATCTTTTGCTGTATTTAGTTTATTTTGGCATCCGGTTGATGATTCTAGCATGAAATTGCTTGGGCACCTGTTAATTTTTAAGATTTTGACACATTCAGCTCAAATGTACAATCATGCGCTAAAAACGCATTTAAAGCAATAAAAAGGTGATTATGGCTGTCAAACCTAAACCAAACGTTGTGCACTCAAATCTTTTGCTATAATTAGTTTATTTTGGCATCCGGATGATGATTCTAGCATGAAATTGCTTGGGCACCTGTTAATTTTTAAGATTTTGACACATTCAGCTCAAATGTACAATCATGCGCTACAAACGCATTTAAAGCAATAAAAAGGTGATTATGGCTGTCAAACCTAAACCAAACGTTGTGCACTCAAATCTTTTGCTGTATTTAGTTTATTTTGGCATCCGGATGATGATTCTAGCATGAAATTGCTTGGGCACCTGTTAATTTTTAAGATTTTGACACATTCAGCTCAAATGTACACAATTGCTGATTATGGCTGTCAAATCTAAACCAAACGTTGTGCACTCAAATCTTTTGCTGTATTTAGTTTATTTTGGCATCCGGTTGATGATTCTAGCATGAAATTGCTTGGGCACCTGTTAATTTTTAAGATTTTGACACATTCAGCTCAAATGTACAATCATGCGCTAAAAACGCATTTAAAGCAATAAAAAGGTGATTATGGCTGTCAAACCTAAACCAAACGTTGTGCACTCAAATCTTTTGCTGTATTTAGTTTATTTTGACATCCGGATGATGATTCTAGCATGAAATTGCTTGGGCACCTGTTAATTTTTAAGATTTTGACACATTTAGCTCAAATGTACACAATTGCTGATTATGGCTGTCAAATCTAAACCAAACGTTGTGCACTCAAATCTTTTGCTGTATTTAGTTTATTTTGGCATCCGGATGATGATTCTAGCATGAAATTGCTTGGGCACCTGTTAATTTTTAAGATTTTGACACATTCAGCTCAAATGTACAATCATGCGCTACAAACGCATTTAAAGCAATAAAAAGGTGATTATGGCTGTCAAACCTAAACCAAACGTTGTGCACTCAAATCTTTTGCTATATTTAGTTTATTTTGGCATCCGGATGATGATTCTAGCATGAAATTGCTTGGGCACCTGTTAATTTTTAAGATTTTGACACATTCAGCTCAAATGTACACAATTGCTGATTATGGCTGTCAAACCTAAACCAAACGTTGTGCACTCAAATCTTTTGCTATAATTAGTTTATTTTGGCATCCGGATGATGATTCTAGCATGAAATTGCTTGGGCACCTGTTAATTTTTAAGATTTTGACACATTCAGCTCAAATGTACAATCATGCGCTACAAACGCATTTAAAGCAATAAAAAGGTGATTATGGCTGTCAAACCTAAACCAAACGTTGTGCACTCAAATCTTTTGCTGTATTTAGTTTATTTTGGCATCCGGATGATGATTCTAGCATGAAATTGCTTGGGCACCTGTTAATTTTTAAGATTTTGACACATTCAGCTCAAATGTACACAATTGCTGATTATGGCTGTCAAATCTAAACCAAACGTTGTGCACTCAAATCTTTTGCTGTATTTAGTTTATTTTGGCATCCGGATGATGATTCTAGCATGAAATTGCTTGGGCACCTGTTAATTTTTAAGATTTTGACACATTCAGCTCAAATGTACAATCATGCGCTACAAACGCATTTAAATCAATAAAAAGGTGATTATGGCTGTCAAACCTAAACCAAACGTTGTGCACTCAAATCTTTTGCTGTATTTAGTTTATTTTGACATCCGGATGATGATTCTAGCATGAAATTGCTTGGGCACCTGTTAATTTTTAAGATTTTGACACATTTAGCTCAAATGTACACAATTGCTGATTATGGCTGTCAAATCTAAACCAAACGTTGTGCACTCAAATCTTTTGCTGTATTTAGTTTATTTTGGCATCCGGATGATGATTCTAGCATGAAATTGCTTGGGCACCTGTTAATTTTTAAGATTTTGACACATTCAGCTCAAATGTACAATCATGCGCTACAAACGCATTTAAAGCAATAAAAAGGTGATTATGGCTGTCAAACCTAAACCAAACGTTGTGCACTCAAATCTTTTGCTATATTTAGTTTATTTTGGCATCCGGATGATGATTCTAGCATGAAATTGCTTGGGCACCTGTTAATTTTTAAGATTTTGACACATTCAGCTCAAATGTACACAATTGCTGATTATGGCTGTCAAACCTAAACCAAACGTTGTGCACTCAAATCTTTTGCTATAATTAGTTTATTTTGGCATCCGGATGATGATTCTAGCATGAAATTGCTTGGGCACCTGTTAATTTTTAAGATTTTGACACATTCAGCTCAAATGTACAATCATGCGCTACAAACGCATTTAAAGCAATAAAAAGGTGATTATGGCTGTCAAACCTAAACCAAACGTTGTGCACTCAAATCTTTTGCTGTATTTAGTTTATTTTGGCATCCGGATGATGATTCTAGCATGAAATTGCTTGGGCACCTGTTAATTTTTAAGATTTTGACACATTCAGCTCAAATGTACACAATTGCTGATTATGGCTGTCAAATCTAAACCAAACGTTGTGCACTCAAATCTTTTGCTGTATTTAGTTTATTTTGGCATCCGGATGATGATTCTAGCATGAAATTGCTTGGGCACCTGTTAATTTTTAAGATTTTGACACATTCAGCTCAAATGTACAATCATGCGCTACAAACGCATTTAAAGCAATAAAAAGGTGATTATGGCTGTCAAACCTAAACCAAACGTTGTGCACTCAAATCTTTTGCTATAATTAGTTTATTTTGGCATCCGGATGATGATTCTAGCATGAAATTGCTTGGGCACCTGTTAATTTTTAAGATTTTGACACATTCAGCTCAAATGTACAATCATGCGCTACAAACGCATTTAAAGCAATAAAAAGGTGATTATGGCTGTCAAACCTAAACCAAACGTTGTGCACTCAAATCTTTTGCTGTATTTAGTTTATTTTGGCATCCGGATGATGATTCTAGCATGAAATTGCTTGGGCACCTGTTAATTTTTAAGATTTTGACACATTCAGCTCAAATGTACACAATTGCTGATTATGGCTGTCAAATCTAAACCAAACGTTGTGCACTCAAATCTTTTGCTGTATTTAGTTTATTTTGGCATCCGGATGATGATTCTAGCATGAAATTGCTTGGGCACCTGTTAATTTTTAAGATTTTGACACATTCAGCTCAAATGTACAATCATGCGCTAAAAACGCATTTAAAGCAATAAAAAGGTGATTATGGCTGTCAAACCTAAACCAAACGTTGTGCACTCAAATCTTTTGCTATATTTAGTTTATTTTGGCATCCGGATGATGATTCTAGCATGAAATTGCTTGGGCACCTGTTAATTTTTAAGATTTTGACACATTCAGCTCAAATGTACACAATTGCTGATTATGGCTGTCAAATCTAAACCAAACGTTGTTCACTCAAATCTTTTGCTGTATTTAGTTTATTTTGGCATCCGGATGATGATTCTAGCATGAAATTGCTTGGGCACCTGTTAATTTTTAAGATTTTGACACATTCAGCTCAAATGTACAATCATGCGCTACAAACGCATTTAAAGCAATAAAAAGGTGATTATGGCTGTCAAACCTAAACCAAACGTTGTGCACTCAAATCTTTTGCTATATTTAGTTTATTTTGGCATCCGGATGATGATTCTAGCATGAAATTGCTTGGGCACCTGTTAATTTTTAAGATTTTGACACATTCAGCTCAAATGTACACAATTGCTGATTATGGCTGTCAAACCTAAACCAAACGTTGTGCACTCAAATCTTTTGCTATAATTAGTTTATTTTGGCATCCGGATGATGATTCTAGCATGAAATTGCTTGGGCACCTGTTAATTTTTAAGATTTTGACACATTCAGCTCAAATGTACAATCATGCGCTACAAACGCATTTAAAGCAATAAAAAGGTGATTATGGCTGTCAAACCTAAACCAAACGTTGTGCACTCAAATCTTTTGCTGTATTTAGTTTATTTTGGCATCCGGATGATGATTCTAGCATGAAATTGCTTGGGCACCTGTTAATTTTTAAGATTTTGACACATTCAGCTCAAATGTACACAATTGCTGATTATGGCTGTCAAATCTAAACCAAACGTTGTGCACTCAAATCTTTTGCTGTATTTAGTTTATTTTGGCATCCGGATGATGATTCTAGCATGAAATTGCTTGGGCACCTGTTAATTTTTAAGATTTTGACACATTCAGCTCAAATGTACAATCATGCGCTAAAAACGCATTTAAAGCAATAAAAAGGTGATTATGGCTGTCAAACCTAAACCAAACGTTGTGCACTCAAATCTTTTGCTGTATTTAGTTTATTTTGACATCCGGATGATGATTCTAGCATGAAATTGCTTGGGCACCTGTTAATTTTTAAGATTTTGACACATTTAGCTCAAATGTACACAATTGCTGATTATGGCTGTCAAATCTAAACCAAACGTTGTGCACTCAAATCTTTTGCTGTATTTAGTTTATTTTGGCATCCGGATGATGATTCTAGCATGAAATTGCTTGGGCACCTGTTAATTTTTAAGATTTTGACACATTCAGCTCAAATGTACACAATTGCTGATTATGGCTGTCAAACCTAAACCAAACGTTGTGCACTCAAATCTTTTGCTATAATTAGTTTATTTTGGCATCCGGATGATGATTCTAGCATGAAATTGCTTGGGCACCTGTTAATTTTTAAGATTTTGACACATTCAGCTCAAATGTACAATCATGCGCTACAAACGCATTTAAAGCAATAAAAAGGTGATTATGGCTGTCAAACCTAAACCAAACGTTGTGCACTCAAATCTTTTGCTGTATTTAGTTTATTTTGGCATCCGGATGATGATTCTAGCATGAAATTGCTTGGGCACCTGTTAATTTTTAAGATTTTGACACATTCAGCTCAAATGTACACAATTGCTGATTATGGCTGTCAAATCTAAACCAAACGTTGTGCACTCAAATCTTTTGCTGTATTTAGTTTATTTTGGCATCCGGTTGATGATTCTAGCATGAAATTGCTTGGGCACCTGTTAATTTTTAAGATTTTGACACATTCAGCTCAAATGTACAATCATGCGCTAAAAACGCATTTAAAGCAATAAAAAGGTGATTATGGCTGTCAAACCTAAACCAAACGTTGTGCACTCAAATCTTTTGCTATAATTAGTTTATTTTGGCATCCGGATGATGATTCTAGCATGAAATTGCTTGGGCACCTGTTAATTTTTAAGATTTTGACACATTCAGCTCAAATGTACAATCATGCGCTACAAACGCATTTAAAGCAATAAAAAGGTGATTATGGCTGTCAAACCTAAACCAAACGTTGTGCACTCAAATCTTTTGCTGTATTTAGTTTATTTTGGCATCCGGATGATGATTCTAGCATGAAATTGCTTGGGCACCTGTTAATTTTTAAGATTTTGACACATTCAGCTCAAATGTACACAATTGCTGATTATGGCTGTCAAATCTAAACCAAACGTTGTGCACTCAAATCTTTTGCTGTATTTAGTTTATTTTGGCATCCGGTTGATGATTCTAGCATGAAATTGCTTGGGCACCTGTTAATTTTTAAGATTTTGACACATTCAGCTCAAATGTACAATCATGCGCTAAAAACGCATTTAAAGCAATAAAAAGGTGATTATGGCTGTCAAACCTAAACCAAACGTTGTGCACTCAAATCTTTTGCTATAATTAGTTTATTTTGGCATCCGGATGATGATTCTAGCATGAAATTGCTTGGGCACCTGTTAATTTTTAAGATTTTGACACATTCAGCTCAAATGTACAATCATGCGCTACAAACGCATTTAAAGCAATAAAAAGGTGATTATGGCTGTCAAACCTAAACCAAACGTTGTGCACTCAAATCTTTTGCTGTATTTAGTTTATTTTGGCATCCGGATGATGATTCTAGCATGAAATTGCTTGGGCACCTGTTAATTTTTAAGATTTTGACACATTCAGCTCAAATGTACACAATTGCTGATTATGGCTGTCAAATCTAAACCAAACGTTGTGCACTCAAATCTTTCGCTGTATTTAGTTTATTTTGGCATCCGGTTGATGATTCTAGCATGAAATTGCTTGGGCACCTGTTAATTTTTAAGATTTTGACACATTCAGCTCAAATGTACAATCATGCGCTAAAAACGCATTTAAAGCAATAAAAAGGTGATTATGGCTGTCAAACCTAAACCAAACGTTGTGCACTCAAATCTTTTGCTGTATTTAGTTTATTTTGACATCCGGATGATGATTCTAGCATGAAATTGCTTGGGCACCTGTTAATTTTTAAGATTTTGACACATTTAGCTCAAATGTACACAATTGCTGATTATGGCTGTCAAATCTAAACCAAACGTTGTGCACTCAAATCTTTTGCTGTATTTAGTTTATTTTGGCATCCGGATGATGATTCTAGCATGAAATTGCTTGGGCACCTGTTAATTTTTAAGATTTTGACACATTCAGCTCAAATGTACAATCATGCGCTACAAACGCATTTAAAGCAATAAAAAGGTGATTATGGCTGTCAAACCTAAACCAAACGTTGTGCACTCAAATCTTTTGCTATATTTAGTTTATTTTGGCATCCGGATGATGATTCTAGCATGAAATTGCTTGGGCACCTGTTAATTTTTAAGATTTTGACACATTCAGCTCAAATGTACACAATTGCTGATTATGGCTGTCAAACCTAAACCAAACGTTGTGCACTCAAATCTTTTGCTATAATTAGTTTATTTTGGCATCCGGATGATGATTCTAGCATGAAATTGCTTGGGCACCTGTTAATTTTTAAGATTTTGACACATTCAGCTCAAATGTACAATCATGCGCTACAAACGCATTTAAAGCAATAAAAAGGTGATTATGGCTGTCAAACCTAAACCAAACGTTGTGCACTCAAATCTTTTGCTGTATTTAGTTTATTTTGGCATCCGGATGATGATTCTAGCATGAAATTGCTTGGGCACCTGTTAATTTTTAAGATTTTGACACATTCAGCTCAAATGTACACAATTGCTGATTATGGCTGTCAAATCTAAACCAAACGTTGTGCACTCAAATCTTTTGCTGTATTTAGTTTATTTTGGCATCCGGATGATGATTCTAGCATGAAATTGCTTGGGCACCTGTTAATTTTTAAGATTTTGACACATTCAGCTCAAATGTACAATCATGCGCTACAAACGCATTTAAATCAATAAAAAGGTGATTATGGCTGTCAAACCTAAACCAAACGTTGTGCACTCAAATCTTTTGCTGTATTTAGTTTATTTTGACATCCGGATGATGATTCTAGCATGAAATTGCTTGGGCACCTGTTAATTTTTAAGATTTTGACACATTTAGCTCAAATGTACACAATTGCTGATTATGGCTGTCAAATCTAAACCAAACGTTGTGCACTCAAATCTTTTGCTGTATTTAGTTTATTTTGGCATCCGGATGATGATTCTAGCATGAAATTGCTTGGGCACCTGTTAATTTTTAAGATTTTGACACATTCAGCTCAAATGTACAATCATGCGCTACAAACGCATTTAAAGCAATAAAAAGGTGATTATGGCTGTCAAACCTAAACCAAACGTTGTGCACTCAAATCTTTTGCTGTATTTAGTTTATTTTGGCATCCGGATGATGATTCTAGCATGAAATTGCTTGGGCACCTGTTAATTTTTAAGATTTTGACACATTCAGCTCAAATGTACACAATTGCTGATTATGGCTGTCAAATCTAAACCAAACGTTGTGCACTCAAATCTTTTGCTGTATTTAGTTTATTTTGGCATCCGGATGATGATTCTAGCATGAAATTGCTTGGGCACCTGTTAATTTTTAAGATTTTGACACATTCAGCTCAAATGTACAATCATGCGCTACAAACGCATTTAAAGCAATAAAAAGGTGATTATGGCTGTCAAACCTAAACCAAACGTTGTGCACTCAAATCTTTTGCTGTATTTAGTTTATTTTGGCATCCGGATGATGATTCTAGCATGAAATTGCTTGGGCACCTGTTAATTTTTAAGATTTTGACACATTCAGCTCAAATGTACACAATTGCTGATTATGGCTGTCAAACCTAAACCAAACGTTGTGCACTCAAATCTTTTGCTATAATTAGTTTATTTTGGCATCCGGATGATGATTCTAGCATGAAATTGCTTGGGCACCTGTTAATTTTTAAGATTTTGACACATTCAGCTCAAATGTACAATCATGCGCTACAAACGCATTTAAAGCAATAAAAAGGTGATTATGGCTGTCAAACCTAAACCAAACGTTGTGCACTCAAATCTTTTGCTGTATTTAGTTTATTTTGGCATCCGGATGATGATTCTAGCATGAAATTGCTTGGGCACCTGTTAATTTTTAAGATTTTGACACATTCAGCTCAAATGTACACAATTGCTGATTATGGCTGTCAAATCTAAACCAAACGTTGTGCACTCAAATCTTTTGCTGTATTTAGTTTATTTTGGCATCCGGATGATGATTCTAGCATGAAATTGCTTGGGCACCTGTTAATTTTTAAGATTTTGACACATTCAGCTCAAATGTACAATCATGCGCTAAAAACGCATTTAAAGCAATAAAAAGGTGATTATGGCTGTCAAACCTAAACCAAACGTTGTGCACTCAAATCTTTTGCTGTATTTAGTTTATTTTGACATCCGGATGATGATTCTAGCATGAAATTGCTTGGGCACCTGTTAATTTTTAAGATTTTGACACATTTAGCTCAAATGTACACAATTGCTGATTATGGCTGTCAAATCTAAACCAAACGTTGTGCACTCAAATCTTTTGCTGTATTTAGTTTATTTTGGCATCCGGATGATGATTCTAGCATGAAATTGCTTGGGCACCTGTTAATTTTTAAGATTTTGACACATTCAGCTCAAATGTACAATCATGCGCTACAAACGCATTTAAAGCAATAAAAAGGTGATTATGGCTGTCAAACCTAAACCAAACGTTGTGCACTCAAATCTTTTGCTATATTTAGTTTATTTTGGCATCCGGATGATGATTCTAGCATGAAATTGCTTGGGCACCTGTTAATTTTTAAGATTTTGACACATTCAGCTCAAATGTACACAATTGCTGATTATGGCTGTCAAACCTAAACCAAACGTTGTGCACTCAAATCTTTTGCTATAATTAGTTTATTTTGGCATCCGGATGATGATTCTAGCATGAAATTGCTTGGGCACCTGTTAATTTTTAAGATTTTGACACATTCAGCTCAAATGTACAATCATGCGCTACAAACGCATTTAAAGCAATAAAAAGGTGATTATGGCTGTCAAACCTAAACCAAACGTTGTGCACTCAAATCTTTTGCTGTATTTAGTTTATTTTGGCATCCGGATGATGATTCTAGCATGAAATTGCTTGGGCACCTGTTAATTTTTAAGATTTTGACACATTCAGCTCAAATGTACAATCATGCGCTACAAACGCATTTAAAGCAATAAAAAGGTGATTATGGCTGTCAAACCTAAACCAAACGTTGTGCACTCAAATCTTTTGCTGTATTTAGTTTATTTTGGCATCCGGATGATGATTCTAGCATGAAATTGCTTGGGCACCTGTTAATTTTTAAGATTTTGACACATTCAGCTCAAATGTACACAATTGCTGATTATGGCTGTCAAATCTAAACCAAACGTTGTGCACTCAAATCTTTTGCTGTATTTAGTTTATTTTGGCATCCGGATGATGATTCTAGCATGAAATTGCTTGGGCACCTGTTAATTTTTAAGATTTTGACACATTCAGCTCAAATGTACAATCATGCGCTAAAAACGCATTTAAAGCAATAAAAAGGTGATTATGGCTGTCAAACCTAAACCAAACGTTGTGCACTCAAATCTTTTGCTGTATTTAGTTTATTTTGACATCCGGATGATGATTCTAGCATGAAATTGCTTGGGCACCTGTTAATTTTTAAGATTTTGACACATTTAGCTCAAATGTACACAATTGCTGATTATGGCTGTCAAATCTAAACCAAACGTTGTGCACTCAAATCTTTTGCTGTATTTAGTTTATTTTGGCATCCGGATGATGATTCTAGCATGAAATTGCTTGGGCACCTGTTAATTTTTAAGATTTTGACACATTCAGCTCAAATGTACAATCATGCGCTACAAACGCATTTAAAGCAATAAAAAGGTGATTATGGCTGTCAAACCTAAACCAAACGTTGTGCACTCAAATCTTTTGCTATATTTAGTTTATTTTGGCATCCGGATGATGATTCTAGCATGAAATTGCTTGGGCACCTGTTAATTTTTAAGATTTTGACACATTCAGCTCAAATGTACACAATTGCTGATTATGGCTGTCAAATCTAAACCAAACGTTGTGCACTCAAATCTTTTGCTGTATTTAGTTTATTTTGGCATCCGGATGATGATTCTAGCATGAAATTGCTTGGGCACCTGTTAATTTTTAAGATTTTGACACATTCAGCTCAAATGTACAATCATGCGCTAAAAACGCATTTAAAGCAATAAAAAGGTGATTATGGCTGTCAAACCTAAACCAAACGTTGTGCACTCAAATCTTTTGCTGTATTTAGTTTATTTTGACATCCGGATGATGATTCTAGCATGAAATTGCTTGGGCACCTGTTAATTTTTAAGATTTTGACACATTTAGCTCAAATGTACACAATTGCTGATTATGGCTGTCAAATCTAAACCAAACGTTGTGCACTCAAATCTTTTGCTGTATTTAGTTTATTTTGGCATCCGGATGATGATTCTAGCATGAAATTGCTTGGGCACCTGTTAATTTTTAAGATTTTGACACATTCAGCTCAAATGTACAATCATGCGCTACAAACGCATTTAAAGCAATAAAAAGGTGATTATGGCTGTCAAACCTAAACCAAACGTTGTGCACTCAAATCTTTTGCTGTATTTAGTTTATTTTGGCATCCGGATGATGATTCTAGCATGAAATTGCTTGGGCACCTGTTAATTTTTAAGATTTTGACACATTCAGCTCAAATGTACACAATTGCTGATTATGGCTGTCAAATCTAAACCAAACGTTGTGCACTCAAATCTTTTGCTGTATTTAGTTTATTTTGGCATCCGGATGATGATTCTAGCATGAAATTGCTTGGGCACCTGTTAATTTTTAAGATTTTGACACATTCAGCTCAAATGTACAATCATGCGCTACAAACGCATTTAAAGCAATAAAAAGGTGATTATGGCTGTCAAACCTAAACCAAACGTTGTGCACTCAAATCTTTTGCTGTATTTAGTTTATTTTGGCATCCGGATGATGATTCTAGCATGAAATTGCTTGGGCACCTGTTAATTTTTAAGATTTTGACACATTCAGCTCAAATGTACACAATTGCTGATTATGGCTGTCAAACCTAAACCAAACGTTGTGCACTCAAATCTTTTGCTATAATTAGTTTATTTTGGCATCCGGATGATGATTCTAGCATGAAATTGCTTGGGTACCTGTTAATTTTTAAGATTTTGACACATTCAGCTCAAATGTACAATCATGCGCTACAAACGCATTTAAAGCAATAAAAAGGTGATTATGGCTGTCAAACCTAAACCAAACGTTGTGCACTCAAATCTTTTGCTGTATTTAGTTTATTTTGGCATCCGGATGATGATTCTAGCATGAAATTGCTTGGGCACCTGTTAATTTTTAAGATTTTGACACATTCAGCTCAAATGTACACAATTGATGATTATGGCTGTCAAATCTAAACCAAACGTTGTGCACTCAAATCTTTTGCTGTATTTAGTTTATTTTGGCATCCGGATGATGATTCTAGCATGAAATTGCTTGGGCACCTGTTAATTTTTAAGATTTTGACACATTCAGCTCAAATGTACAATCATGCGCTACAAACGCATTTAAAGCAATAAAAAGGTGATTATGGCTGTCAAACCTAAACCAAACGTTGTGCACTCAAATCTTTTGCTGTATTTAGTTTATTTTGGCATCCGGATGATGATTCTAGCATGAAATTGCTTGGGCACCTGTTAATTTTTAAGATTTTGACACATTCAGCTCAAATGTACACAATTGCTGATTATGGCTGTCAAATCTAAACCAAACGTTGTGCACTCAAATCTTTTGCTGTATTTAGTTTATTTTGGCATCCGGATGATGATTCTAGCATGAAATTGCTTGGGCACCTGTTAATTTTTAAGATTTTGACACATTCAGCTCAAATGTACAATCATGCGCTACAAACGCATTTAAAGCAATAAAAAGGTGATTATGGCTGTCAAACCTAAACCAAACGTTGTGCACTCAAATCTTTTGCTATATTTAGTTTATTTTGGCATCCGGATGATGATTCTAGCATGAAATTGCTTGGGCACCTGTTAATTTTTAAGATTTTGACACATTCAGCTCAAATGTACACAATTGCTGATTATGGCTGTCAAACCTAAACCAAACGTTGTGCACTCAAATCTTTTGCTATAATTAGTTTATTTTGGCATCCGGATGATGATTCTAGCATGAAATTGCTTGGGCACCTGTTAATTTTTAAGATTTTGACACATTCAGCTCAAATGTGCAATCATGCGCTACAAACGCATTTAAAGCAATAAAAAGGTGATTATGGCTGTCAAACCTAAACCAAACGTTGTGCACTCAAATCTTTTGCTGTATTTAGTTTATTTTGGCATCCGGATGATGATTCTAGCATGAAATTGCTTGGGCACCTGTTAATTTTTAAGATTTTGACACATTCAGCTCAAATGTACACAATTGCTGATTATGGCTGTCAAATCTAAACCAAACGTTGTGCACTCAAATCTTTTGCTGTATTTAGTTTATTTTGGCATCCGGATGATGATTCTAGCATGAAATTGCTTGGGCACCTGTTAATTTTTAAGATTTTGACACATTCAGCTCAAATGTACACAATTGCTGATTATGGCTGTCAAATCTAAACCAAACGTTGTGCACTCAAATCTTTTGCTGTATTTAGTTTATTTTGGCATCCGGATGATGATTCTAGCATGAAATTGCTTGGGCACCTGTTAATTTTTAAGATTTTGACACATTCAGCTCAAATGTACAATCATGCGCTAAAAACGCATTTAAAGCAATAAAAAGGTGATTATGGCTGTCAAACCTAAACCAAACGTTGTGCACTCAAATCTTTTGCTGTATTTAGTTTATTTTGACATCCGGATGATGATTCTAGCATGAAATTGCTTGGGCACCTGTTAATTTTTAAGATTTTGACACATTCAGCTCAAATGTACACAATTGCTGATTATGGCTGTCAAATCTAAACCAAACGTTGTGCACTCAAATCTTTTGCTGTATTTAGTTTATTTTGGCATCCGGATGATGATTCTAGCATGAAATTGCTTGGGCACCTGTTAATTTTTAAGATTTTGACACATTCAGCTCAAATGTACAATCATGCGCTACAAACGCATTTAAAGCAATAAAAAGGTGATTATGGCTGTCAAACCTAAACCAAACGTTGTGCACTCAAATCTTTTGCTATATTTAGTTTATTTTGGCATCCGGATGATGATTCTAGCATGAAATTGCTTGGGCACCTGTTAATTTTTAAGATTTTGACACATTCAGCTCAAATGTACACAATTGCTGATTATGGCTGTCAAACCTAAACCAAACGTTGTGCACTCAAATCTTTTGCTATAATTAGTTTATTTTGGCATCCGGATGATGATTCTAGCATGAAATTGCTTGGGCACCTGTTAATTTTTAAGATTTTGACACATTCAGCTCAAATGTACAATCATGCGCTAAAAACGCATTTAAAGCAATAAAAAGGTGATTATGGCTGTCAAACCTAAACCAAACGTTGTGCACTCAAATCTTTTGCTGTATTTAGTTTATTTTGGCATCCGGATGATGATTCTAGCATGAAATTGCTTGGGCACCTGTTAATTTTTATGATTTTGACACATTCAGCTCAAATGTACAATGATGCGCTACAAACGCATTTAAAGCAATAAAAAGGTGATTATGGCTGTCAAACCTAAACCAAACGTTGTGCACTCAAATCTTTTGCTGTATTTAGTTTATTTTGGCATCCGGATGATGATTCTAGCATGAAATTGCTTGGGCACCTGTTAATTTTTAAGATTTTGACACATTCAGCTCAAATGTACACAATTGCTGATTATGGCTGTCAAATCTAAACCAAACGTTGTGCACTCAAATCTTTTGCTGTATTTAGTTTATTTTGGCATCCGGATGATGATTCTAGCATGAAATTGCTTGGGCACCTGTTAATTTTTAAGATTTTGACACATTCAGCTCAAATGTACAATCATGCGCTACAAACGCATTTAAAGCAATAAAAAGGTGATTATGGCTGTCAAACCTAAACCAAACGTTGTGCACTCAAATCTTTTGCTGTATTTAGTTTATTTTGACATCCGGATGATGATTCTAGCATGAAATTGCTTGGGCACCTGTTAATTTTTAAGATTTTGACACATTTAGCTCAAATGTACACAATTGCTGATTATGGCTGTCAAATCTAAACCAAACGTTGTGCACTCAAATCTTTTGCTGTATTTAGTTTATTTTGGCATCCGGATGATGATTCTAGCATGAAATTGCTTGGGCACCTGTTAATTTTTAAGATTTTGACACATTCAGCTCAAATGTACAATCATGCGCTAAAAACGCATTTAAAGCAATAAAAAGGTGATTATGGCTGTCAAACCTAAACCAAACGTTGTGCACTCAAATCTTTTGCTGTATTTAGTTTATTTTGGCATCCGGATGATGATTCTAGCATGAAATTGCTTGGGCACCTGTTAATTTTTATGATTTTGACACATTCAGCTCAAATGTACAATCATGCGCTACAAACGCATTTAAAGCAATAAAAAGGTGATTATGGCTGTCAAACCTAAACCAAACGTTGTGCACTCAAATCTTTTGCTGTATTTAGTTTATTTTGGCATCCGGATGATGATTCTAGCATGAAATTGCTTGGGCACCTGTTAATTTTTAAGATTTTGACACATTCAGCTCAAATGTACACAATTGCTGATTATGGCTGTCAAATCTAAACCAAACGTTGTGCACTCAAATCTTTTGCTGTATTTAGTTTATTTTGGCATCCGGATGATGATTCTAGCATGAAATTGCTTGGGCACCTGTTAATTTTTAAGATTTTGACACATTCAGCTCAAATGTACAATCATGCGCTACAAACGCATTTAAAGCAATAAAAAGGTGATTATGGCTGTCAAACCTAAACCAAACGTTGTGCACTCAAATCTTTTGCTGTATTTAGTTTATTTTGGCATCCGGATGATGATTCTAGCATGAAATTGCTTGGGCACCTGTTCATTTTTAAGATTTTGACACATTCAGCTCAAATGTACACAATTGCTGATTATGGCTGTCAAATCTAAACCAAACGTTGTGCACTCAAATCTTTTGCTGTATTTAGTTTATTTTGGCATCCGGATGATGATTCTAGCATGAAATTGCTTGGGCACCTGTTAATTTTTAAGATTTTGACACATTCAGCTCAAATGTACAATCATGCGCTAAAAACGCATTTAAAGCAATAAAAAGGTGATTATGGCTGTCAAACCTAAACCAAACGTTGTGCACTCAAATCTTTTGCTGTATTTAGTTTATTTTGACATCCGGATGATGATTCTAGCATGAAATTGCTTGGGCACCTGTTAATTTTTAAGATTTTGACACATTTAGCTCAAATGTACACAATTGCTGATTATGGCTGTCAAATCTAAACCAAACGTTGTGCACTCAAATCTTTTGCTGTATTTAGTTTATTTTGGCATCCGGATGATGATTCTAGCATGAAATTGCTTGGGCACCTGTTAATTTTTAAGATTTTGACACATTCAGCTCAAATGTACAATCATGCGCTACAAACGCATTTAAAGCAATAAAAAGGTGATTATGGCTGTCAAACCTAAACCAAACGTTGTGCACTCAAATCTTTTGCTATATTTAGTTTATTTTGGCATCCGGATGATGATTCTAGCATGAAATTGCTTGGGCACCTGTTAATTTTTAAGATTTTGACACATTCAGCTCAAATGTACACAATTGCTGATTATGGCTGTCAAACCTAAACCAAACGTTGTGCACTCAAATCTTTTGCTATAATTAGTTTATTTTGGCATCCGGATGATGATTCTAGCATGAAATTGCTTGGGCACCTGTTAATTTTTAAGATTTTGACACATTCAGCTCAAATGTACAATCATGCGCTACAAACGCATTTAAAGCAATAAAAAGGTGATTATGGCTGTCAAACCTAAACCAAACGTTGTGCACTCAAATCTTTTGCTGTATTTAGTTTATTTTGGCATCCGGATGATGATTCTAGCATGAAATTGCTTGGGCACCTGTTAATTTTTAAGATTTTGACACATTCAGCTCAAATGTACACAATTGCTGATTATGGCTGTCAAATCTAAACCAAACGTTGTGCACTCAAATCTTTTGCTGTATTTAGTTTATTTTGGCATCCGGATGATGATTCTAGCATGAAATTGCTTGGGCACCTGTTAATTTTTAAGATTTTGACACATTCAGCTCAAATGTACAATCATGCGCTACAAACGCATTTAAAGCAATAAAAAGGTGATTATGGCTGTCAAACCTAAACCAAACGTTGTGCACTCAAATCTTTTGCTATATTTAGTTTATTTTGGCATCCGGATGATGATTCTAGCATGAAATTGCTTGGGCACCTGTTAATTTTTAAGATTTTGACACATTCAGCTCAAATGTACACAATTGCTGATTATGGCTGTCAAACCTAAACCAAACGTTGTGCACTCAAATCTTTTGCTATAATTAGTTTATTTTGGCATCCGGATGATGATTCTAGCATGAAATTGCTTGGGCACCTGTTAATTTTTAAGATTTTGACACATTCAGCTCAAATGTACAATCATGCGCTAAAAACGCATTTAAAGCAATAAAAAGGTGATTATGGCTGTCAAACCTAAACCAAACGTTGTGCACTCAAATCTTTTGCTGTATTTAGTTTATTTTGGCATCCGGATGATGATTCTAGCATGAAATTGCTTGGGCACCTGTTAATTTTTATGATTTTGACACATTCAGCTCAAATGTACAATGATGCGCTACAAACGCATTTAAAGCAATAAAAAGGTGATTATGGCTGTCAAACCTAAACCAAACGTTGTGCACTCAAATCTTTTGCTGTATTTAGTTTATTTTGGCATCCGGATGATGATTCTAGCATGAAATTGCTTGGGCACCTGTTAATTTTTAAGATTTTGACACATTCAGCTCAAATGTACACAATTGCTGATTATGGCTGTCAAATCTAAACCAAACGTTGTGCACTCAAATCTTTTGCTGTATTTAGTTTATTTTGGCATCCGGATGATGATTCTAGCATGAAATTGCTTGGGCACCTGTTAATTTTTAAGATTTTGACACATTCAGCTCAAATGTACAATCATGCGCTAAAAACGCATTTAAAGCAATAAAAAGGTGATTATGGCTGTCAAACCTAAACCAAACGTTGTGCACTCAAATCTTTTGCTGTATTTAGTTTATTTTGACATCCGGATGATGATTCTAGCATGAAATTGCTTGGGCACCTGTTAATTTTTAAGATTTTGACACATTTAGCTCAAATGTACACAATTGCTGATTATGGCTGTCAAATCTAAACCAAACGTTGTGCACTCAAATCTTTTGCTGTATTTAGTTTATTTTGGCATCCGGATGATGATTCTAGCATGAAATTGCTTGGGCACCTGTTAATTTTTAAGATTTTGACACATTCAGCTCAAATGTACAATCATGCGCTAAAAACGCATTTAAAGCAATAAAAAGGTGATTATGGCTGTCAAACCTAAACCAAACGTTGTGCACTCAAATCTTTTGCTGTATTTAGTTTATTTTGGCATCCGGATGATGATTCTAGCATGAAATTGCTTGGGCACCTGTTAATTTTTATGATTTTGACACATTCAGCTCAAATGTACAATCATGCGCTACAAACGCATTTAAAGCAATAAAAAGGTGATTATGGCTGTCAAACCTAAACCAAACGTTGTGCACTCAAATCTTTTGCTGTATTTAGTTTATTTTGGCATCCGGATGATGATTCTAGCATGAAATTGCTTGGGCACCTGTTAATTTTTAAGATTTTGACACATTCAGCTCAAATGTACACAATTGCTGATTATGGCTGTCAAATCTAAACCAAACGTTGTGCACTCAAATCTTTTGCTGTATTTAGTTTATTTTGGCATCCGGATGATGATTCTAGCATGAAATTGCTTGGGCACCTGTTAATTTTTAAGATTTTGACACATTCAGCTCAAATGTACAATCATGCGCTACAAACGCATTTAAAGCAATAAAAAGGTGATTATGGCTGTCAAACCTAAACCAAACGTTGTGCACTCAAATCTTTTGCTGTATTTAGTTTATTTTGGCATCCGGATGATGATTCTAGCATGAAATTGCTTGGGCACCTGTTAATTTTTAAGATTTTGACACATTCAGCTCAAATGTACACAATTGCTGATTATGGCTGTCAAATCTAAACCAAACGTTGTGCACTCAAATCTTTTGCTGTATTTAGTTTATTTTGGCATCCGGATGATGATTCTAGCATGAAATTGCTTGGGCACCTGTTAATTTTTAAGATTTTGACACATTCAGCTCAAATGTACAATCATGCGCTAAAAACGCATTTAAAGCAATAAAAAGGTGATTATGGCTGTCAAACCTAAACCAAACGTTGTGCACTCAAATCTTTTGCTGTATTTAGTTTATTTTGACATCCGGATGATGATTCTAGCATGAAATTGCTTGGGCACCTGTTAATTTTTAAGATTTTGACACATTTAGCTCAAATGTACACAATTGCTGATTATGGCTGTCAAATCTAAACCAAACGTTGTGCACTCAAATCTTTTGCTGTATTTAGTTTATTTTGGCATCCGGATGATGATTCTAGCATGAAATTGCTTGGGCACCTGTTAATTTTTAAGATTTTGACACATTCAGCTCAAATGTACAATCATGCGCTACAAACGCATTTAAAGCAATAAAAAGGTGATTATGGCTGTCAAACCTAAACCAAACGTTGTGCACTCAAATCTTTTGCTATATTTAGTTTATTTTGGCATCCGGATGATGATTCTAGCATGAAATTGCTTGGGCACCTGTTAATTTTTAAGATTTTGACACATTCAGCTCAAATGTACACAATTGCTGATTATGGCTGTCAAACCTAAACCAAACGTTGTGCACTCAAATCTTTTGCTATAATTAGTTTATTTTGGCATCCGGATGATGATTCTAGCATGAAATTGCTTGGGCACCTGTTAATTTTTAAGATTTTGACACATTCAGCTCAAATGTACAATCATGCGCTACAAACGCATTTAAAGCAATAAAAAGGTGATTATGGCTGTCAAACCTAAACCAAACGTTGTGCACTCAAATCTTTTGCTGTATTTAGTTTATTTTGGCATCCGGATGATGATTCTAGCATGAAATTGCTTGGGCACCTGTTAATTTTTAAGATTTTGACACATTCAGCTCAAATGTACACAATTGCTGATTATGGCTGTCAAATCTAAACCAAACGTTGTGCACTCAAATCTTTTGCTGTATTTAGTTTATTTTGGCATCCGGATGATGATTCTAGCATGAAATTGCTTGGGCACCTGTTAATTTTTAAGATTTTGACACATTCAGCTCAAATGTACAATCATACGCTACAAACGCATTTAAAGCAATAAAAAGGTGATTATGGCTGTCAAACCTAAACCAAACGTTGTGCACTCAAATCTTTTGCTGTATTTAGTTTATTTTGGCATCCGGATGATGATTCTAGCATGAAATTGCTTGGGCACCTGTTAATTTTTAAGATTTTGACACATTCAGCTCAAATGTACACAATTGCTGATTATGGCTGTCAAACCTAAACCAAACGTTGTGCACTCAAATCTTTTGCAACCAAACGTTGTGCACTCAAATCTTTTGCTGTATTTAGTTTATTTTGGCATCCGGATGATGATTCTAGCATGAAATTGCTTGGGCACCTGTTAATTTTTAAGATTTTGACACATTCAGCTCAAATGTACACAATTGCTGATTATGGCTGTCAAACCTAAACCAAACGTTGTGCACTCAAATCTTTTGCTATAATTAGTTTATTTTGGCATCCGGATGATGATTCTAGCATGAAATTGCTTGGGCACCTGTTAATTTTTAAGATTTTGACACATTCAGCTCAAATGTACAATCATGCGCTACAAACGCATTTAAAGCAATAAAAAGGTGATTATGGCTGTCAAACCTAAACCAAACGTTGTGCACTCAAATCTTTTGCTGTATTTAGTTTATTTTGGCATCCGGATGATGATTCTAGCATGAAATTGCTTGGGCACCTGTTAATTTTTAAGATTTTGACACATTCAGCTCAAATGTACACAATTGCTGATTATGGCTGTCAAATCTAAACCAAACGTTGTGCACTCAAATCTTTTGCTGTATTTAGTTTATTTTGGCATCCGGATGATGATTCTAGCATGAAATTGCTTGGGCACCTGTTAATTTTTAAGATTTTGACACATTCAGCTCAAATGTACAATCATGCGCTACAAACGCATTTAAAGCAATAAAAAGGTGATTATGGCTGTCAAACCTAAACCAAACGTTGTGCACTCAAATCTTTTGCTGTATTTAGTTTATTTTGGCATCCGGATGATGATTCTAGCATGAAATTGCTTGGGCACCTGTTAATTTTTAAGATTTTGACACATTCAGCTCAAATGTACACAATTGCTGATTATGGCTGTCAAATCTAAACCAAACGTTGTGCACTCAAATCTTTTGCTGTATTTAGTTTATTTTGGCATCCGGATGATGATTCTAGCATGAAATTGCTTGGGCACCTGTTAATTTTTAAGATTTTGACACATTCAGCTCAAATGTACAATCATGCGCTACAAACGCATTTAAAGCAATAAAAAGGTGATTATGGCTGTCAAACCTAAACCAAACGTTGTGCACTCAAATCTTTTGCTATATTTAGTTTATTTTGGCATCCGGATGATGATTCTAGCATGAAATTGCTTGGGCACCTGTTAATTTTTAAGATTTTGACACATTCAGCTCAAATGTGCAATCATGCGCTACAAACGCATTTAAAGCAATAAAAAGGTGATTATGGCTGTCAAACCTAAACCAAACGTTGTGCACTCAAATCTTTTGCTGTATTTAGTTTATTTTGGCATCCGGATGATGATTCTAGCATGAAATTGCTTGGGCACCTGTTAATTTTTAAGATTTTGACACATTCAGCTCAAATGTACACAATTGCTGATTATGGCTGTCAAATCTAAACCAAACGTTGTGCACTCAAATCTTTTGCTGTATTTAGTTTATTTTGGCATCCGGATGATGATTCTAGCATGAAATTGCTTGGGCACCTGTTAATTTTTAAGATTTTGACACATTCAGCTCAAATGTACACAATTGCTGATTATGGCTGTCAAATCTAAACCAAACGTTGTGCACTCAAATCTTTTGCTGTATTTAGTTTATTTTGGCATCCGGATGATGATTCTAGCATGAAATTGCTTGGGCACCTGTTAATTTTTAAGATTTTGACACATTCAGCTCAAATGTACAATCATGCGCTAAAAACGCATTTAAAGCAATAAAAAGGTGATTATGGCTGTCAAACCTAAACCAAACGTTGTGCACTCAAATCTTTTGCTGTATTTAGTTTATTTTGACATCCGGATGATGATTCTAGCATGAAATTGCTTGGGCACCTGTTAATTTTTAAGATTTTGACACATTCAGCTCAAATGTACACAATTGCTGATTATGGCTGTCAAATCTAAACCAAACGTTGTGCACTCAAATCTTTTGCTGTATTTAGTTTATTTTGGCATCCGGATGATGATTCTAGCATGAAATTGCTTGGGCACCTGTTAATTTTTAAGATTTTGACACATTCAGCTCAAATGTACAATCATGCGCTACAAACGCATTTAAAGCAATAAAAAGGTGATTATGGCTGTCAAACCTAAACCAAACGTTGTGCACTCAAATCTTTTGCTATATTTAGTTTATTTTGGCATCCGGATGATGATTCTAGCATGAAATTGCTTGGGCACCTGTTAATTTTTAAGATTTTGACACATTCAGCTCAAATGTACACAATTGCTGATTATGGCTGTCAAACCTAAACCAAACGTTGTGCACTCAAATCTTTTGCTATAATTAGTTTATTTTGGCATCCGGATGATGATTCTAGCATGAAATTGCTTGGGCACCTGTTAATTTTTAAGATTTTGACACATTCAGCTCAAATGTACAATCATGCGCTACAAACGCATTTAAAGCAATAAAAAGGTGATTATGGCTGTCAAACCTAAACCAAACGTTGTGCACTCAAATCTTTTGCTGTATTTAGTTTATTTTGGCATCCGGATGATGATTCTAGCATGAAATTGCTTGGGCACCTGTTAATTTTTAAGATTTTGACACATTCAGCTCAAATGTACACAATTGCTGATTATGGCTGTCAAATCTAAACCAAACGTTGTGCACTCAAATCTTTTGCTGTATTTAGTTTATTTTGGCATCCGGATGATGATTCTAGCATGAAATTGCTTGGGCACCTGTTAATTTTTAAGATTTTGACACATTCAGCTCAAATGTACAATCATGCGCTAAAAACGCATTTAAAGCAATAAAAAGGTGATTATGGCTGTCAAACCTAAACCAAACGTTGTGCACTCAAATCTTTTGCTGTATTTAGTTTATTTTGACATCCGGATGATGATTCTAGCATGAAATTGCTTGGGCACCTGTTAATTTTTAAGATTTTGACACATTTAGCTCAAATGTACACAATTGCTGATTATGGCTGTCAAATCTAAACCAAACGTTGTGCACTCAAATCTTTTGCTGTATTTAGTTTATTTTGGCATCCGGATGATGATTCTAGCATGAAATTGCTTGGGCACCTGTTAATTTTTAAGATTTTGACACATTCAGCTCAAATGTACAATCATGCGCTACAAACGCATTTAAAGCAATAAAAAGGTGATTATGGCTGTCAAACCTAAACCAAACGTTGTGCACTCAAATCTTTTGCTGTATTTAGTTTATTTTGGCATCCGGATGATGATTCTAGCATGAAATTGCTTGGGCACCTGTTAATTTTTAAGATTTTGACACATTCAGCTCAAATGTACAATCATGCGCTACAAACGCATTTAAAGCAATAAAAAGGTGATTATGGCTGTCAAACCTAAACCAAACGTTGTGCACTCAAATCTTTTGCTGTATTTAGTTTATTTTGGCATCCGGATGATGATTCTAGCATGAAATTGCTTGGGCACCTGTTAATTTTTAAGATTTTGACACATTCAGCTCAAATGTACACAATTGCTGATTATGGCTGTCAAACCTAAACCAAACGTTGTGCACTCAAATCTTTTGCTATAATTAGTTTATTTTGGCATCCGGATGATGATTCTAGCATGAAATTGCTTGGGCACCTGTTAATTTTTAAGATTTTGACACATTCAGCTCAAATGTACAATCATGCGCTACAAACGCATTTAAAGCAATAAAAAGGTGATTATGGCTGTCAAACCTAAACCAAACGTTGTGCACTCAAATCTTTTGCTGTATTTAGTTTATTTTGGCATCCGGATGATGATTCTAGCATGAAATTGCTTGGGCACCTGTTAATTTTTAAGATTTTGACACATTCAGCTCAAATGTACACAATTGCTGATTATGGCTGTCAAATCTAAACCAAACGTTGTGCACTCAAATCTTTTGCTGTATTTAGTTTATTTTGGCATCCGGATGATGATTCTAGCATGAAATTGCTTGGGCACCTGTTAATTTTTAAGATTTTGACACATTCAGCTCAAATGTACAATCATGCGCTAAAAACGCATTTAAAGCAATAAAAAGGTGATTATGGCTGTCAAACCTAAACCAAACGTGCACTCAAATCTTTTGCTGTATTTAGTTTATTTTGACATCCGGATGATGATTCTAGCATGAAATTGCTTGGGCACCTGTTAATTTTTAAGATTTTGACACATTTAGCTCAAATGTACACAATTGCTGATTATGGCTGTCAAATCTAAACCAAACGTTGTGCACTCAAATCTTTTGCTGTATTTAGTTTATTTTGGCATCCGGATGATGATTCTAGCATGAAATTGCTTGGGCACCTGTTAATTCTTAAGATTTTGACACATTCAGCTCAAATGTACAATCATGCGCTACAAACGCATTTAAAGCAATAAAAAGGTGATTATGGCTGTCAAACCTAAACCAAACGTTGTGCACTCAAATCTTTTGCTATATTTAGTTTATTTTGGCATCCGGATGATGATTCTAGCATGAAATTGCTTGGGCACCTGTTAATTTTTAAGATTTTGACACATTCAGCTCAAATGTACACAATTGCTGATTATGGCTGTCAAACCTAAACCAAACGTTGTGCACTCAAATCTTTTGCTATAATTAGTTTATTTTGGCATCCGGATGATGATTCTAGCATGAAATTGCTTGGGCACCTGTTAATTTTTAAGATTTTGACACATTCAGCTCAAATGTACAATCATGCGCTACAAACGCATTTAAAGCAATAAAAAGGTGATTATGGCTGTCAAACCTAAACCAAACGTTGTGCACTCAAATCTTTTGCTGTATTTAGTTTATTTTGGCATCCGGATGATGATTCTAGCATGAAATTGCTTGGGCACCTGTTAATTTTTAAGATTTTGACACATTCAGCTCAAATGTACAATCATGCGCTACAAACGCATTTAAAGCAATAAAAAGGTGATTATGGCTGTCAAACCTAAACCAAACGTTGTGCACTCAAATCTTTTGCTGTATTTAGTTTATTTTGGCATCCGGATGATGATTCTAGCATGAAATTGCTTGGGCACCTGTTAATTTTTAAGATTTTGACACATTCAGCTCAAATGTACACAATTGCTGATTATGGCTGTCAAATCTAAACCAAACGTTGTGCACTCAAATCTTTTGCTGTATTTAGTTTATTTTGGCATCCGGATGATGATTCTAGCATGAAATTGCTTGGGCACCTGTTAATTTTTAAGATTTTGACACATTCAGCTCAAATGTACAATCATGCGCTACAAACGCATTTAAAGCAATAAAAAGGTGATTATGGCTGTCAAACCTAAACCAAACGTTGTGCACTCAAATCTTTTGCTATATTTAGTTTATTTTGGCATCCGGATGATGATTCTAGCATGAAATTGCTTGGGCACCTGTTAATTTTTAAGATTTTGACACATTCAGCTCAAATGTACACAATTGCTGATTATGGCTGTCAAACCTAAACCAAACGTTGTGCACTCAAATCTTTTGCTATAATTAGTTTATTTTGGCATCCGGATGATGATTCTAGCATGAAATTGCTTGGGCACCTGTTAATTTTTAAGATTTTGACACATTCAGCTCAAATGTGCAATCATGCGCTACAAACGCATTTAAAGCAATAAAATGGTGATTATGGCTGTCAAACCTAAACCAAACGTTGTGCACTCAAATCTTTTGCTGTATTTAGTTTATTTTGGCATCCGGATGATGATTCTAGCATGAAATTGCTTGGGCACCTGTTAATTTTTAAGATTTTGACACATTCAGCTCAAATGTACACAATTGCTGATTATGGCTGTCAAATCTAAACCAAACGTTGTGCACTCAAATCTTTTGCTGTATTTAGTTTATTTTGGCATCCGGATGATGATTCTAGCATGAAATTGCTTGGGCACCTGTTAATTTTTAAGATTTTGACACATTCAGCTCAAATGTACACAATTGCTGATTATGGCTGTCAAATCTAAACCAAACGTTGTGCACTCAAATCTTTTGCTGTATTTAGTTTATTTTGGCATCCGGATGATGATTCTAGCATGAAATTGCTTGGGCACCTGTTAATTTTTAAGATTTTGACACATTCAGCTCAAATGTACAATCATGCGCTACAAACGCATTTAAAGCAATAAAAAGGTGATTATGGCTGTCAAACCTAAACCAAACGTTGTGCACTCAAATCTTTTGCTATATTTAGTTTATTTTGGCATCCGGATGATGATTCTAGCATGAAATTGCTTGGGCACCTGTTAATTTTTAAGATTTTGACACATTCAGCTCAAATGTACACAATTGCTGATTATGGCTGTCAAACCTAAACCAAACGTTGTGCACTCAAATCTTTTGCTATAATTAGTTTATTTTGGCATCCGGATGATGATTCTAGCATGAAATTGCTTGGGCACCTGTTAATTTTTAAGATTTTGACACATTCAGCTCAAATGTACAATCATGCGCTACAAACGCATTTAAAGCAATAAAAAGGTGATTATGGCTGTCAAACCTAAACCAAACGTTGTGCACTCAAATCTTTTGCTGTATTTAGTTTATTTTGGCATCCGGATGATGATTCTAGCATGAAATTGCTTGGGCACCTGTTAATTTTTAAGATTTTGACACATTCAGCTCAAATGTACAATCATGCGCTACAAACGCATTTAAAGCAATAAAAAGGTGATTATGGCTGTCAAACCTAAACCAAACGTTGTGCACTCAAATCTTTTGCTATATTTAGTTTATTTTGGCATCCGGATGATGATTCTAGCATGAAATTGCTTGGGCACCTGTTAATTTTTAAGATTTTGACACATTCAGCTCAAATGTACACAATTGCTGATTATGGCTGTCAAACCTAAACCAAACGTTGTGCACTCAAATCTTTTGCTATAATTAGTTTATTTTGGCATCCGGATGATGATTCTAGCATGAAATTGCTTGGGCACCTGTTAATTTTTAAGATTTTGACACATTCAGCTCAAATGTACAATCATGCGCTACAAACGCATTTAAAGCAATAAAAAGGTGATTATGGCTGTCAAACCTAAACCAAACGTTGTGCACTCAAATCTTTTGCTGTATTTAGTTTATTTTGGCATCCGGATGATGATTCTAGCATGAAATTGCTTGGGCACCTGTTAATTTTTAAGATTTTGACACATTCAGCTCAAATGTACAATCATGCGCTAAAAACGCATTTAAAGCAATAAAAAGGTGATTATGGCTGTCAAACCTAAACCAAACGTTGTGCACTCAAATCTTTTGCTGTATTTAGTTTATTTTGGCATCCGGATGATGATTCTAGCATGAAATTGCTTGGGCACCTGTTAATTTTTAAGATTTTGACACATTCAGCTCAAATGTACACAATTGCTGATTATGGCTGTCAAATCTAAACCAAACGTTGTGCACTCAAATCTTTTGCTGTATTTAGTTTATTTTGGCATCCGGATGATGATTCTAGCATGAAATTGCTTGGGCACCTGTTAATTTTTAAGATTTTGACACATTCAGCTCAAATGTACAATCATGCGCTAAAAACGCATTTAAAGCAATAAAAAGGTGATTATGGCTGTCAAACCTAAACCAAACGTTGTGCACTCAAATCTTTTGCTGTATTTAGTTTATTTTGACATCCGGATGATGATTCTAGCATGAAATTGCTTGGGCACCTGTTAATTTTTAAGATTTTGACACATTTAGCTCAAATGTACACAATTGCTGATTATGGCTGTCAAATCTAAACCAAACGTTGTGCACTCAAATCTTTTGCTGTATTTAGTTTATTTTGGCATCCGGATGATGATTCTAGCATGAAATTGCTTGGGCACCTGTTAATTTTTAAGATTTTGACACATTCAGCTCAAATGTACAATCATGCGCTACAAACGCATTTAAAGCAATAAAAAGGTGATTATGGCTGTCAAACCTAAACCAAACGTTGTGCACTCAAATCTTTTGCTATATTTAGTTTATTTTGGCATCCGGATGATGATTCTAGCATGAAATTGCTTGGGCACCTGTTAATTTTTAAGATTTTGACACATTCAGCTCAAATGTACACAATTGCTGATTATGGCTGTCAAACCTAAACCAAACGTTGTGCACTCAAATCTTTTGCTATAATTAGTTTATTTTGGCATCCGGATGATGATTCTAGCATGAAATTGCTTGGGCACCTGTTAATTTTTAAGATTTTGACACATTCAGCTCAAATGTACAATCATGCGCTACAAACGCATTTAAAGCAATAAAAAGGTGATTATGGCTGTCAAACCTAAACCAAACGTTGTGCACTCAAATCTTTTGCTGTATTTAGTTTATTTTGGCATCCGGATGATGATTCTAGCATGAAATTGCTTGGGCACCTATTAATTTTTAAGATTTTGACACATTCAGCTCAAATGTACAATCATGCGCTACAAACGCATTTAAAGCAATAAAAAGGTGATTATGGCTGTCAAACCTAAACCAAACGTTGTGCACTCAAATCTTTTGCTGTATTTAGTTTATTTTGGCATCCGGATGATGATTCTAGCATGAAATTGCTTGGGCACCTGTTAATTTTTAAGATTTTGACACATTCAGCTCAAATGTACACAATTGCTGATTATGGCTGTCAAATCTAAACCAAACGTTGTGCACTCAAATCTTTTGCTGTATTTAGTTTATTTTGGCATCCGGATGATGATTCTAGCATGAAATTGCTTGGGCACCTGTTAATTTTTAAGATTTTGACACATTCAGCTCAAATGTACAATCATGCGCTACAAACGCATTTAAAGCAATAAAAAGGTGATTATGGCTGTCAAACCTAAACCAAACGTTGTGCACTCAAATCTTTTGCTATATTTAGTTTATTTTGGCATCCGGATGATGATTCTAGCATGAAATTGCTTGGGCACCTGTTAATTTTTAAGATTTTGACACATTCAGCTCAAATGTACACAATTGCTGATTATGGCTGTCAAACCTAAACCAAACGTTGTGCACTCAAATCTTTTGCTATAATTAGTTTATTTTGGCATCCGGATGATGATTCTAGCATGAAATTGCTTGGGCACCTGTTAATTTTTAAGATTTTGACACATTCAGCTCAAATGTGCAATCATGCGCTACAAACGCATTTAAAGCAATAAAATGGTGATTATGGCTGTCAAACCTAAACCAAACGTTGTGCACTCAAATCTTTTGCTGTATTTAGTTTATTTTGGCATCCGGATGATGATTCTAGCATGAAATTGCTTGGGCACCTGTTAATTTTTAAGATTTTGACACATTCAGCTCAAATGTACACAATTGCTGATTATGGCTGTCAAATCTAAACCAAACGTTGTGCACTCAAATCTTTTGCTGTATTTAGTTTATTTTGGCATCCGGATGATGATTCTAGCATGAAATTGCTTGGGCACCTGTTAATTTTTAAGATTTTGACACATTCAGCTCAAATGTACACAATTGCTGATTATGGCTGTCAAATCTAAACCAAACGTTGTGCACTCAAATCTTTTGCTGTATTTAGTTTATTTTGGCATCCGGATGATGATTCTAGCATGAAATTGCTTGGGCACCTGTTAATTTTTAAGATTTTGACACATTCAGCTCAAATGTACAATCATGCGCTAAAAACGCATTTAAAGCAATAAAAAGGTGATTATGGCTGTCAAACCTAAACCAAACGTTGTGCACTCAAATCTTTTGCTGTATTTAGTTTATTTTGACATCCGGATGATGATTCTAGCATGAAATTGCTTGGGCACCTGTTAATTTTTAAGATTTTGACACATTCAGCTCAAATGTACACAATTGCTGATTATGGCTGTCAAATCTAAACCAAACGTTGTGCACTCAAATCTTTTGCTGTATTTAGTTTATTTTGGCATCCGGATGATGATTCTAGCATGAAATTGCTTGGGCACCTGTTAATTTTTAAGATTTTTGACACATTCAGCTCAAATGTACAATCATGCGCTACAAACGCATTTAAAGCAATAAAAAGGTGATTATGGCTGTCAAACCTAAACCAAACGTTGTGCACTCAAATCTTTTGCTATATTTAGTTTATTTTGGCATCCGGATGATGATTCTAGCATGAAATTGCTTGGGCACCTGTTAATTTTTAAGATTTTGACACATTCAGCTCAAATGTACACAATTGCTGATTATGGCTGTCAAACCTAAACCAAACGTTGTGCACTCAAATCTTTTGCTATAATTAGTTTATTTTGGCATCCGGATGATGATTCTAGCATGAAATTGCTTGGGCACCTGTTAATTTTTAAGATTTTGACACATTCAGCTCAAATGTACAATCATGCGCTACAAACGCATTTAAAGCAATAAAAAGGTGATTATGGCTGTCAAACCTAAACCAAACGTTGTGCACTCAAATCTTTTGCTGTATTTAGTTTATTTTGGCATCCGGATGATGATTCTAGCATGAAATTGCTTGGGCACCTGTTAATTTTTAAGATTTTGACACATTCAGCTCAAATGTACACAATTGCTGATTATGGCTGTCAAATCTAAACCAAACGTTGTGCACTCAAATCTTTTGCTGTATTTAGTTTATTTTGGCATCCGGATGATGATTCTAGCATGAAATTGCTTGGGCACCTGTTAATTTTTAAGATTTTGACACATTCAGCTCAAATGTACAATCATGCGCTAAAAACGCATTTAAAGCAATAAAAAGGTGATTATGGCTGTCAAACCTAAACCAAACGTTGTGCACTCAAATCTTTTGCTGTATTTAGTTTATTTTGACATCCGGATGATGATTCTAGCATGAAATTGCTTGGGCACCTGTTAATTTTTAAGATTTTGACACATTTAGCTCAAATGTACACAATTGCTGATTATGGCTGTCAAATCTAAACCAAACGTTGTGCACTCAAATCTTTTGCTGTATTTAGTTTATTTTGGCATCCGGATGATGATTCTAGCATGAAATTGCTTGGGCACCTGTTAATTTTTAAGATTTTGACACATTCAGCTCAAATGTACAATCATGCGCTACAAACGCATTTAAAGCAATAAAAAGGTGATTATGGCTGTCAAACCTAAACCAAACGTTGTGCACTCAAATCTTTTGCTATATTTAGTTTATTTTGGCATCCGGATGATGATTCTAGCATGAAATTGCTTGGGCACCTGTTAATTTTTAAGATTTTGACACATTCAGCTCAAATGTACACAATTGCTGATTATGGCTGTCAAACCTAAACCAAACGTTGTGCACTCAAATCTTTTGCTATAATTAGTTTATTTTGGCATCCGGATGATGATTCTAGCATGAAATTGCTTGGGCACCTGTTAATTTTTAAGATTTTGACACATTCAGCTCAAATGTACAATCATGCGCTACAAACGCATTTAAAGCAATAAAAAGGTGATTATGGCTGTCAAACCTAAACCAAACGTTGTGCACTCAAATCTTTTGCTGTATTTAGTTTATTTTGGCATCCGGATGATGATTCTAGCATGAAATTGCTTGGGCACCTGTTAATTTTTAAGATTTTGACACATTCAGCTCAAATGTACACAATTGCTGATTATGGCTGTCAAATCTAAACCAAACGTTGTGCACTCAAATCTTTTGCTGTATTTAGTTTATTTTGGCATCCGGATGATGATTCTAGCATGAAATTGCTTGGGCACCTGTTAATTTTTAAGATTTTGACACATTCAGCTCAAATGTACAATCATGCGCTACAAACGCATTTAAAGCAATAAAAAGGTGATTATGGCTGTCAAACCTAAACCAAACGTTGTGCACTCAAATCTTTTGCTGTATTTAGTTTATTTTGGCATCCGGATGATGATTCTAGCATGAAATTGCTTGGGCACCTGTTAATTTTTAAGATTTTGACACATTCAGCTCAAATGTACACAATTGCTGATTATGGCTGTCAAACCTAAACCAAACGTTGTGCACTCAAATCTTTTGCTATAATTAGTTTATTTTGGCATCCGGATGATGATTCTAGCATGAAATTGCTTGGGCACCTGTTAATTTTTAAGATTTTGACACATTCAGCTCAAATGTACAATCATGCGCTACAAACGCATTTAAAGCAATAAAAAGGTGATTATGGCTGTCAAACCTAAACCAAACGTTGTGCACTCAAATCTTTTGCTGTATTTAGTTTATTTTGGCATCCGGATGATGATTCTAGCATGAAATTGCTTGGGCACCTGTTAATTTTTAAGATTTTGACACATTCAGCTCAAATGTACAATCATGCGCTACAAACGCATTTAAAGCAATAAAAAGGTGATTATGGCTGTCAAACCTAAACCAAACGTTGTGCACTCAAATCTTTTGCTGTATTTAGTTTATTTTGGCATCCGGATGATGATTCTAGCATGAAATTGCTTGGGCACCTGTTAATTTTTAAGATTTTGACACATTCAGCTCAAATGTACACAATTGCTGATTATGGCTGTCAAATCTAAACCAAACGTTGTGCACTCAAATCTTTTGCTGTATTTAGTTTATTTTGGCATCCGGATGATGATTCTAGCATGAAATTGCTTGGGCACCTGTTAATTTTTAAGATTTTGACACATTCAGCTCAAATGTACAATCATGCGCTAAAAACGCATTTAAAGCAATAAAAAGGTGATTATGGCTGTCAAACCTAAACCAAACGTTGTGCACTCAAATCTTTTGCTGTATTTAGTTTATTTTGACATCCGGATGATGATTCTAGCATGAAATTGCTTGGGCACCTGTTAATTTTTAAGATTTTGACACATTTAGCTCAAATGTACACAATTGCTGATTATGGCTGTCAAATCTAAACCAAACGTTGTGCACTCAAATCTTTTGCTGTATTTAATTTATTTTGGCATCCGGATGATGATTCTAGCATGAAATTGCTTGGGCACCTGTTAATTTTTAAGATTTTGACACATTCAGCTCAAATGTACAATCATGCGCTACAAACGCATTTAAAGCAATAAAAAGGTGATTATGGCTGTCAAACCTAAACCAAACGTTGTGCACTCAAATCTTTTGCTATATTTAGTTTATTTTGGCATCCGGATGATGATTCTAGCATGAAATTGCTTGGGCACCTGTTAATTTTTAAGATTTTGACACATTCAGCTCAAATGTACACAATTGCTGATTATGGCTGTCAAACCTAAACCAAACGTTGTGCACTCAAATCTTTTGCTATAATTAGTTTATTTTGGCATCCGGATGATGATTCTAGCATGAAATTGCTTGGGCACCTGTTAATTTTTAAGATTTTGACACATTCAGCTCAAATGTACAATCATGCGCTACAAACGCATTTAAAGCAATAAAAAGGTGATTATGGCTGTCAAACCTAAACCAAACGTTGTGCACTCAAATCTTTTGCTGTATTTAGTTTATTTTGGCATCCGGATGATGATTCTAGCATGAAATTGCTTAGGCACCTGTTAATTTTTAAGATTTTGACACATTCAGCTCAAATGTACACAATTGATGATTATGGCTGTCAAATCTAAACCAAACGTTGTGCACTCAAATCTTTTGCTGTATTTAGTTTATTTTGGCATCCGGATGATGATTCTAGCATGAAATTGCTTGGGCACCTGTTAATTTTTAAGATTTTGACACATTCAGCTCAAATGTACAATCATGCGCTACAAACGCATTTAAAGCAATAAAAAGGTGATTATGGCTGTCAAACCTAAACCAAACGTTGTGCACTCAAATCTTTTGCTGTATTTAGTTTATTTTGGCATCCGGATGATGATTCTAGCATGAAATTGCTTGGGCACCTGTTAATTTTTAAGATTTTGACACATTCAGCTCAAATGTACACAATTGCTGATTATGGCTGTCAAATCTAAACCAAACGTTGTGCACTCAAATCTTTTGCTGTATTTAGTTTATTTTGGCATCCGGATGATGATTCTAGCATGAAATTGCTTGGGCACCTGTTAATTTTTAAGATTTTGACACATTCAGCTCAAATGTACAATCATGCGCTACAAACGCATTTAAAGCAATAAAAAGGTGATTATGGCTGTCAAACCTAAACCAAACGTTGTGCACTCAAATCTTTTGCTATATTTAGTTTATTTTGGCATCCGGATGATGATTCTAGCATGAAATTGCTTGGGCACCTGTTAATTTTTAAGATTTTGACACATTCAGCTCAAATGTACACAATTGCTGATTATGGCTGTCAAACCTAAACCAAACGTTGTGCACTCAAATCTTTTGCTATAATTAGTTTATTTTGGCATCCGGATGATGATTCTAGCATGAAATTGCTTGGGCACCTGTTAATTTTTAAGATTTTGACACATTCAGCTCAAATGTGCAATCATGCGCTACAAACGCATTTAAAGCAATAAAAAGGTGATTATGGCTGTCAAACCTAAACCAAACGTTGTGCACTCAAATCTTTTGCTGTATTTAGTTTATTTTGGCATCCGGATGATGATTCTAGCATGAAATTGCTTGGGCACCTGTTAATTTTTAAGATTTTGACACATTCAGCTCAAATGTACACAATTGCTGATTATGGCTGTCAAATCTAAACCAAACGTTGTGCACTCAAATCTTTTGCTGTATTTAGTTTATTTTGGCATCCGGATGATGATTCTAGCATGAAATTGCTTGGGCACCTGTTAATTTTTAAGATTTTGACACATTCAGCTCAAATGTACACAATTGCTGATTATGGCTGTCAAATCTAAACCAAACGTTGTGCACTCAAATCTGTTGCTGTATTTAGTTTATTTTGGCATCCGGATGATGATTCTAGCATGAAATTGCTTGGGCACCTGTTAATTTTTAAGATTTTGACACATTCAGCTCAAATGTACAATCATGCGCTAAAAACGCATTTAAAGCAATAAAAAGGTGATTATGGCTGTCAAACCTAAACCAAACGTTGTGCACTCAAATCTTTTGCTGTATTTAGTTTATTTTGACATCCGGATGATGATTCTAGCATGAAATTGCTTGGGCACCTGTTAATTTTTAAGATTTTGACACATTCAGCTCAAATGTACACAATTGCTGATTATGGCTGTCAAATCTAAACCAAACGTTGTGCACTCAAATCTTTTGCTGTATTTAGTTTATTTTGGCATCCGGATGATGATTCTAGCATGAAATTGCTTGGGCACCTGTTAATTTTTAAGATTTTGACACATTCAGCTCAAATGTACAATCATGCGCTACAAACGCATTTAAAGCAATAAAAAGGTGATTATGGCTGTCAAACCTAAACCAAACGTTGTGCACTCAAATCTTTTGCTATATTTAGTTTATTTTGGCATCCGGATGATGATTCTAGCATGAAATTGCTTGGGCACCTGTTAATTTTTAAGATTTTGACACATTCAGCTCAAATGTACACAATTGCTGATTATGGCTGTCAAACCTAAACCAAACGTTGTGCACTCAAATCTTTTGCTATAATTAGTTTATTTTGGCATCCGGATGATGATTCTAGCATGAAATTGCTTGGGCACCTGTTAATTTTTAAGATTTTGACACATTCAGCTCAAATGTGCAATCATGCGCTACAAACGCATTTAAAGCAATAAAAAGGTGATTATGGCTGTCAAACCTAAACCAAACGTTGTGCACTCAAATCTTTTGCTGTATTTAGTTTATTTTGGCATCCGGATGATGATTCTAGCATGAAATTGCTTGGGCACCTGTTAATTTTTAAGATTTTGACACATTCAGCTCAAATGTACACAATTGCTGATTATGGCTGTCAAATCTAAACCAAACGTTGTGCACTCAAATCTTTTGCTGTATTTAGTTTATTTTGGCATCCGGATGATGATTCTAGCATGAAATTGCTTGGGCACCTGTTAATTTTTAAGATTTTGACACATTCAGCTCAAATGTACACAATTGCTGATTATGGCTGTCAAATCTAAACCAAACGTTGTGCACTCAAATCTGTTGCTGTATTTAGTTTATTTTGGCATCCGGATGATGATTCTAGCATGAAATTGCTTGGGCACCTGTTAATTTTTAAGATTTTGACACATTCAGCTCAAATGTACAATCATGCGCTAAAAACGCATTTAAAGCAATAAAAAGGTGATTATGGCTGTCAAACCTAAACCAAACGTTGTGCACTCAAATCTTTTGCTGTATTTAGTTTATTTTGACATCCGGATGATGATTCTAGCATGAAATTGCTTGGGCACCTGTTAATTTTTAAGATTTTGACACATTCAGCTCAAATGTACACAATTGCTGATTATGGCTGTCAAATCTAAACCAAACGTTGTGCACTCAAATCTTTTGCTGTATTTAGTTTATTTTGGCATCCGGATGATGATTCTAGCATGAAATTGCTTGGGCACCTGTTAATTTTTAAGATTTTGACACATTCAGCTCAAATGTACAATCATGCGCTACAAACGCATTTAAAGCAATAAAAAGGTGATTATGGCTGTCAAACCTAAACCAAACGTTGTGCACTCAAATCTTTTGCTATATTTAGTTTATTTTGGCATCCGGATGATGATTCTAGCATGAAATTGCTTGGGCACCTGTTAATTTTTAAGATTTTGACACATTCAGCTCAAATGTACACAATTGCTGATTATGGCTGTCAAACCTAAACCAAACGTTGTGCACTCAAATCTTTTGCTATAATTAGTTTATTTTGGCATCCGGATGATGATTCTAGCATGAAATTGCTTGGGCACCTGTTAATTTTTAAGATTTTGACACATTCAGCTCAAATGTACACAATTGCTGATTATGGCTGTCAAACCTAAACCAAACGTTGTGCACTCAAATCTTTTGCTATAATTAGTTTATTTTGGCATCCGGATGATGATTCTAGCATGAAATTGCTTGGGCACCTGTTAATTTTTAAGATTTTGACACATTCAGCTCAAATGTACAATCATGCGCTACAAACACATTTAAAGCAATAAAAAGGTGATTATGGCTGTCAAACCTAAACCAAACGTTGTGCACTCAAATCTTTTGCTGTATTTAGTTTATTTTGGCATCCGGATGATGATTCTAGCATGAAATTGCTTAGGCACCTGTTAATTTTTAAGATTTTGACACATTCAGCTCAAATGTACACAATTGATGATTATGGCTGTCAAATCTAAACCAAACGTTGTGCACTCAAATCTTTTGCTGTATTTAGTTTATTTTGGCATCCGGATGATGATTCTAGCATGAAATTGCTTGGGCACCTGTTAATTTTTAAGATTTTGACACATTCAGCTCAAATGTACAATCATGCGCTACAAACGCATTTAAAGCAATAAAAAGGTGATTATGGCTGTCAAACCTAAACCAAACGTTGTGCACTCAAATCTTTTGCTGTATTTAGTTTATTTTGGCATCCGGATGATGATTCTAGCATGAAATTGCTTGGGCACCTGTTAATTTTTAAGATTTTGACACATTCAGCTCAAATGTACACAATTGCTGATTATGGCTGTCAAACCTAAACCAAACGTTGTGCACTCAAATCTTTTGCTATAATTAGTTTATTTTGGCATCCGGATGATGATTCTAGCATGAAATTGCTTGGGCACCTGTTAATTTTTAAGATTTTGACACATTCAGCTCAAATGTGCAATCATGCGCTACAAACGCATTTAAAGCAATAAAAAGGTGATTATGGCTGTCAAACCTAAACCAAACGTTGTGCACTCAAATCTTTTGCTGTATTTAGTTTATTTTGGCATCCGGATGATGATTCTAGCATGAAATTGCTTGGGCACCTGTTAATTTTTAAGATTTTGACACATTCAGCTCAAATGTACACAATTGCTGATTATGG
This sequence comes from Festucalex cinctus, assembly GCF_051991245.1. Taxonomy (NCBI): domain Eukaryota; kingdom Metazoa; phylum Chordata; class Actinopteri; order Syngnathiformes; family Syngnathidae; genus Festucalex; species Festucalex cinctus. The sequence continues at coordinate 331,536 of NW_027520280.1, read as the reverse complement.
CTGTCAAATCTAAACCAAACGTTGTGCACTCAAATCTTTTGCTGTATTTAGTTTATTTTGGCATCCGGATGATGATTCTAGCATGAAATTGCTTGGGCACCTGTTAATTTTTAAGATTTTGACACATTCAGCTCAAATGTACACAATTGCTGATTATGGCTGTCAAATCTAAACCAAACGTTGTGCACTCAAATCTTTTGCTGTATTTAGTTTATTTTGGCATCCGGATGATGATTCTAGCATGAAATTGCTTGGGCACCTGTTAATTTTTAAGATTTTGACACATTCAGCTCAAATGTACAATCATGCGCTAAAAACGCATTTAAAGCAATAAAAAGGTGATTATGGCTGTCAAACCTAAACCAAACGTTGTGCACTCAAATCTTTTGCTGTATTTAGTTTATTTTGACATCCGGATGATGATTCTAGCATGAAATTGCTTGGGCACCTGTTAATTTTTAAGATTTTGACACATTCAGCTCAAATGTACACAATTGCTGATTATGGCTGTCAAATCTAAACCAAACGTTGTGCACTCAAATCTTTTGCTGTATTTAGTTTATTTTGGCATCCGGATGATGATTCTAGCATGAAATTGCTTGGGCACCTGTTAATTTTTAAGATTTTGACACATTCAGCTCAAATGTACAATCATGCGCTAAAAACGCATTTAAAGCAATAAAAAGGTGATTATGGCTGTCAAACCTAAACCAAACGTTGTGCACTCAAATCTTTTGCTGTATTTAGTTTATTTTGACATCCGGATGATGATTCTAGCATGAAATTGCTTGGGCACCTGTTAATTTTTAAGATTTTGACACATTCAGCTCAAATGTACACAATTGCTGATTATGGCTGTCAAACCTAAACCAAACGTTGTGCACTCAAATCTTTTGCTATAATTAGTTTATTTTGGCATCCGGATGATGATTCTGGCATGAAATTTCTTGGGCACCTGTTAATTTTTAAGATTTTGACACATTCAGCTCAAATGTACAATCATGCGCTAAAAACGCATTTAAAGCAATAAAAAGGTGATTATGGCTGTCAAACCTAAACCAAACGTTGTGCACTCAAATCTTTTGCTGTATTTAGTTTATTTTGGCATCCGGATGATGATTCTAGCATGAAATTGCTTGGGCACCTGTTAATTTTTAAGATTTTGACACATTCAGCTCAAATGTACACAATTGCTGATTATGGCTGTCAAATCTAAACCAAACGTTGTGCACTCAAATCTTTTGCTGTATTTAGTTTATTTTGGCATCCGGATGATGATTCTAGCATGAAATTGCTTGGGCACCTGTTAATTTTTAAGATTTTGACACATTCAGCTCAAATGTACACAATTGCTGATTATGGCTGTCAAATCTAAACCAAACGTTGTGCACTCAAATCTGTTGCTGTATTTAGTTTATTTTGGCATCCGGATGATGATTCTAGCATGAAATTGCTTGGGCACCTGTTAATTTTTAAGATTTTGACACATTCAGCTCAAATGTACAATCATGCGCTAAAAACGCATTTAAAGCAATAAAAAGGTGATTATGGCTGTCAAACCTAAACCAAACGTTGTGCACTCAAATCTTTTGCTGTATTTAGTTTATTTTGACATCCGGATGATGATTCTAGCATGAAATTGCTTGGGCACCTGTTAATTTTTAAGATTTTGACACATTCAGCTCAAATGTACACAATTGCTGATTATGGCTGTCAAATCTAAACCAAACGTTGTGCACTCAAATCTTTTGCTGTATTTAGTTTATTTTGGCATCCGGATGATGATTCTAGCATGAAATTGCTTGGGCACCTGTTAATTTTTAAGATTTTGACACATTCAGCTCAAATGTACAATCATGCGCTACAAACGCATTTAAAGCAATAAAAAGGTGATTATGGCTGTCAAACCTAAACCAAACGTTGTGCACTCAAATCTTTTGCTATATTTAGTTTATTTTGGCATCCGGATGATGATTCTAGCATGAAATTGCTTGGGCACCTGTTAATTTTTAAGATTTTGACACATTCAGCTCAAATGTACACAATTGCTGATTATGGCTGTCAAACCTAAACCAAACGTTGTGCACTCAAATCTTTTGCTATAATTAGTTTATTTTGGCATCCGGATGATGATTCTAGCATGAAATTGCTTGGGCACCTGTTAATTTTTAAGATTTTGACACATTCAGCTCAAATGTACACAATTGCTGATTATGGCTGTCAAACCTAAACCAAACGTTGTGCACTCAAATCTTTTGCTATAATTAGTTTATTTTGGCATCCGGATGATGATTCTAGCATGAAATTGCTTGGGCACCTGTTAATTTTTAAGATTTTGACACATTCAGCTCAAATGTACAATCATGCGCTACAAACACATTTAAAGCAATAAAAAGGTGATTATGGCTGTCAAACCTAAACCAAACGTTGTGCACTCAAATCTTTTGCTGTATTTAGTTTATTTTGGCATCCGGATGATGATTCTAGCATGAAATTGCTTAGGCACCTGTTAATTTTTAAGATTTTGACACATTCAGCTCAAATGTACACAATTGATGATTATGGCTGTCAAATCTAAACCAAACGTTGTGCACTCAAATCTTTTGCTGTATTTAGTTTATTTTGGCATCCGGATGATGATTCTAGCATGAAATTGCTTGGGCACCTGTTAATTTTTAAGATTTTGACACATTCAGCTCAAATGTACAATCATGCGCTACAAACGCATTTAAAGCAATAAAAAGGTGATTATGGCTGTCAAACCTAAACCAAACGTTGTGCACTCAAATCTTTTGCTGTATTTAGTTTATTTTGGCATCCGGATGATGATTCTAGCATGAAATTGCTTGGGCACCTGTTAATTTTTAAGATTTTGACACATTCAGCTCAAATGTACACAATTGCTGATTATGGCTGTCAAACCTAAACCAAACGTTGTGCACTCAAATCTTTTGCTATAATTAGTTTATTTTGGCATCCGGATGATGATTCTAGCATGAAATTGCTTGGGCACCTGTTAATTTTTAAGATTTTGACACATTCAGCTCAAATGTGCAATCATGCGCTACAAACGCATTTAAAGCAATAAAAAGGTGATTATGGCTGTCAAACCTAAACCAAACGTTGTGCACTCAAATCTTTTGCTGTATTTAGTTTATTTTGGCATCCGGATGATGATTCTAGCATGAAATTGCTTGGGCACCTGTTAATTTTTAAGATTTTGACACATTCAGCTCAAATGTACACAATTGCTGATTATGGCTGTCAAATCTAAACCAAACGTTGTGCACTCAAATCTTTTGCTGTATTTAGTTTATTTTGGCATCCGGATGATGATTCTAGCATGAAATTGCTTGGGCACCTGTTAATTTTTAAGATTTTGACACATTCAGCTCAAATGTACACAATTGCTGATTATGGCTGTCAAATCTAAACCAAACGTTGTGCACTCAAATCTTTTGCTGTATTTAGTTTATTTTGGCATCCGGATGATGATTCTAGCATGAAATTGCTTGGGCACCTGTTAATTTTTAAGATTTTGACACATTCAGCTCAAATGTACAATCATGCGCTAAAAACGCATTTAAAGCAATAAAAAGGTGATTATGGCTGTCAAACCTAAACCAAACGTTGTGCACTCAAATCTTTTGCTGTATTTAGTTTATTTTGACATCCGGATGATGATTCTAGCATGAAATTGCTTGGGCACCTGTTAATTTTTAAGATTTTGACACATTCAGCTCAAATGTACACAATTGCTGATTATGGCTGTCAAATCTAAACCAAACGTTGTGCACTCAAATCTTTTGCTGTATTTAGTTTATTTTGGCATCCGGATGATGATTCTAGCATGAAATTGCTTGGGCACCTGTTAATTTTTAAGATTTTGACACATTCAGCTCAAATGTACAATCATGCGCTACAAACGCATTTAAAGCAATAAAAAGGTGATTATGGCTGTCAAACCTAAACCAAACGTTGTGCACTCAAATCTTTTGCTATATTTAGTTTATTTTGGCATCCGGATGATGATTCTAGCATGAAATTGCTTGGGCACCTGTTAATTTTTAAGATTTTGACACATTCAGCTCAAATGTACACAATTGCTGATTATGGCTGTCAAACCTAAACCAAACGTTGTGCACTCAAATCTTTTGCTATAATTAGTTTATTTTGGCATCCGGATGATGATTCTAGCATGAAATTGCTTGGGCACCTGTTAATTTTTAAGATTTTGACACATTCAGCTCAAATGTACAATCATGCGCTACAAACGCATTTAAAGCAATAAAAAGGTGATTATGGCTGTCAAACCTAAACCAAACGTTGTGCACTCAAATCTTTTGCTGTATTTAGTTTATTTTGGCATCCGGATGATGATTCTAGCATGAAATTGCTTGGGCACCTGTTAATTTTTAAGATTTTGACACATTCAGCTCAAATGTACACAATTGCTGATTATGGCTGTCAAATCTAAACCAAACGTTGTGCACTCAAATCTTTTGCTGTATTTAGTTTATTTTGGCATCCGGATGATGATTCTAGCATGAAATTGCTTGGGCACCTGTTAATTTTTAAGATTTTGACACATTCAGCTCAAATGTACAATCATGCGCTAAAAACGCATTTAAAGCAATAAAAAGGTGATTATGGCTGTCAAACCTAAACCAAACGTTGTGCACTCAAATCTTTTGCTGTATTTAGTTTATTTTGACATCCGGATGATGATTCTAGCATGAAATTGCTTGGGCACCTGTTAATTTTTAAGATTTTGACACATTTAGCTCAAATGTACACAATTGCTGATTATGGCTGTCAAATCTAAACCAAACGTTGTGCACTCAAATCTTTTGCTGTATTTAGTTTATTTTGGCATCCGGATGATGATTCTAGCATGAAATTGCTTGGGCACCTGTTAATTTTTAAGATTTTGACACATTCAGCTCAAATGTACAATCATGCGCTACAAACGCATTTAAAGCAATAAAAAGGTGATTATGGCTGTCAAACCTAAACCAAACGTTGTGCACTCAAATCTTTTGCTATATTTAGTTTATTTTGGCATCCGGATGATGATTCTAGCATGAAATTGCTTGGGCACCTGTTAATTTTTAAGATTTTGACACATTCAGCTCAAATGTACACAATTGCTGATTATGGCTGTCAAACCTAAACCAAACGTTGTGCACTCAAATCTTTTGCTATAATTAGTTTATTTTGGCATCCGGATGATGATTCTAGCATGAAATTGCTTGGGCACCTGTTAATTTTTAAGATTTTGACACATTCAGCTCAAATGTGCAATCATGCGCTACAAACGCATTTAAAGCAATAAAAAGGTGATTATGGCTGTCAAACCTAAACCAAACGTTGTGCACTCAAATCTTTTGCTGTATTTAGTTTATTTTGGCATCCGGATGATGATTCTAGCATGAAATTGCTTGGGCACCTGTTAATTTTTAAGATTTTGACACATTCAGCTCAAATGTACACAATTGCTGATTATGGCTGTCAAATCTAAACCAAACGTTGTGCACTCAAATCTTTTGCTGTATTTAGTTTATTTTGGCATCCGGATGATGATTCTAGCATGAAATTGCTTGGGCACCTGTTAATTTTTAAGATTTTGACACATTCAGCTCAAATGTACACAATTGCTGATTATGGCTGTCAAATCTAAACCAAACGTTGTGCACTCAAATCTTTTGCTGTATTTAGTTTATTTTGGCATCCGGATGATGATTCTAGCATGAAATTGCTTGGGCACCTGTTAATTTTTAAGATTTTGACACATTCAGCTCAAATGTACAATCATGCGCTAAAAACGCATTTAAAGCAATAAAAAGGTGATTATGGCTGTCAAACCTAAACCAAACGTTGTGCACTCAAATCTTTTGCTGTATTTAGTTTATTTTGACATCCGGATGATGATTCTAGCATGAAATTGCTTGGGCACCTGTTAATTTTTAAGATTTTGACACATTCAGCTCAAATGTACACAATTGCTGATTATGGCTGTCAAATCTAAACCAAACGTTGTGCACTCAAATCTTTTGCTGTATTTAGTTTATTTTGGCATCCGGATGATGATTCTAGCATGAAATTGCTTGGGCACCTGTTAATTTTTAAGATTTTGACACATTCAGCTCAAATGTACAATCATGCGCTACAAACGCATTTAAAGCAATAAAAAGGTGATTATGGCTGTCAAACCTAAACCAAACGTTGTGCACTCAAATCTTTTGCTATATTTAGTTTATTTTGGCATCCGGATGATGATTCTAGCATGAAATTGCTTGGGCACCTGTTAATTTTTAAGATTTTGACACATTCAGCTCAAATGTACACAATTGCTGATTATGGCTGTCAAATCTAAACCAAACGTTGTGCACTCAAATCTTCTGCTGTATTTAGTTTATTTTGGCATCCGGATGATGATTCTAGCATGAAATTGCTTGGGCACCTGTTAATTTTTAAGATTTTGACACATTCAGCTCAAATGTACAATCATGCGCTAAAAACGCATTTAAAGCAATAAAAAGGTGATTATGGCTGTCAAACCTAAAACAAACGTTGTGCACTCAAATCTTTTGCTGTATTTAGTTTATTTTGGCATCCGGATGATGATTCTAGCATGAAATTGCTTGGGCACCTGTTAATTTTTAAGATTTTGACACATTCAGCTCAAATGTACAATCATGCGCTAAAAACGCATTTAAAGCAATAAAAAGGTGATTATGGCTGTCAAACCTAAAACAAACGTTGTGCACTCAAATCTTTTGCTGTATTTAGTTTATTTTGGCATCCGGATGATGATTCTAGCATGAAATTGCTTGGGCACCTGTTAATTTTTAAGATTTTGACACATTCAGCTCAAATGTACACAATTGCTGATTATGGCTGTCAAATCTAAACCAAACGTTGTGCACTCAAATCTTTTGCTATATTTAGTTTATTTTGGCATCCGGATGATTATTCTAGCATGAAATTGCTTGGGCACCTGTTAATTTTTAAGATTTTGACACATTCAGCTCAAATGTACAATCATGCGCTAAAAACGCATTTAAAGCAATAAAAAGGTGATTATGGCTGTCAAACCTAAACCAAACGTTGTGCACTCAAATCTTTTGCTGTATTTAGTTTATTTTGGCATCCGGATGATGATTCTAGCATGAAATTGCTTGGGCACCTGTTAATTTTTAAGATTTTGACACATTCAGCTCAAATGTACACAATTGCTGATTATGGCTGTCAAATCTAAACCAAACGTTGTGCACTCAAATCTTTTGCTATATTTAGTTTATTTTGGCATCCGGATGATGATTCTAGCATGAAATTGCTTGGGCACCTGTTAATTTTTAAGATTTTGACACATTCAGCTCAAATGTACACAATTGCTGATTATGGCTGTCAAACCTAAACCAAACGTTGTGCACTCAAATCTTTTGCTATAATTAGTTTATTTTGGCATCCGGATGATGATTCTAGCATGAAATTGCTTGGGCACCTGTTAATTTTTAAGATTTTGACACATTCAGCTCAAATGTACAATCATGCGCTACAAACGCATTTAAAGCAATAAAAAGGTGATTATGGCTGTCAAACCTAAACCAAACGTTGTGCACTCAAATCTTTTGCTGTATTTAGTTTATTTTGGCATCCGGATGATGATTCTAGCATGAAATTGCTTGGGCACCTGTTAATTTTTAAGATTTTGACACATTCAGCTCAAATGTACACAATTGCTGATTATGGCTGTCAAATCTAAACCAAACGTTGTGCACTCAAATCTTTTGCTGTATTTAGTTTATTTTGGCATCCGGATGATGATTCTAGCATGAAATTGCTTGGGCACCTGTTAATTTTTAAGATTTTGACACATTCAGCTCAAATGTACAATCATGCGCTAAAAACGCATTTAAAGCAATAAAAAGGTGATTATGGCTGTCAAACCTAAACCAAACGTTGTGCACTCAAATCTTTTGCTGTATTTAGTTTATTTTGGCATCCGGATGATGATTCTAGCATGAAATTGCTTGGGCACCTGTTAATTTTTAAGATTTTGACACATTCAGCTCAAATGTACAATCATGCGCTACAAACGCATTTAAAGCAATAAAAAGGTGATTATGGCTGTCAAACCTAAACCAAACGTTGTGCACTCAAATCTTTTGCTATATTTAGTTTATTTTGGCATCCGGATGATGATTCTAGCATGAAATTGCTTGGGCACCTGTTAATTTTTAAGATTTTGACACATTCAGCTCAAATGTACACAATTGCTGATTATGGCTGTCAAACCTAAACCAAACGTTGTGCACTCAAATCTTTTGCTATAATTAGTTTATTTTGGCATCCGGATGATGATTCTAGCATGAAATTGCTTGGGCACCTGTTAATTTTTAAGATTTTGACACATTCAGCTCAAATGTACAATCATGCGCTACAAACGCATTTAAAGCAATAAAAAGGTGATTATGGCTGTCAAACCTAAACCAAACGTTGTGCACTCAAATCTTTTGCTGTATTTAGTTTATTTTGGCATCCGGATGATGATTCTAGCATGAAATTGCTTGGGCACCTGTTAATTTTTAAGATTTTGACACATTCAGCTCAAATGTACACAATTGCTGATTATGGCTGTCAAATCTAAACCAAACGTTGTGCACTCAAATCTTTTGCTGTATTTAGTTTATTTTGGCATCCGGATGATGATTCTAGCATGAAATTGCTTGGGCACCTGTTAATTTTTAAGATTTTGACACATTCAGCTCAAATGTACACAATTGCTGATTATGGCTGTCAAATCTAAACCAAACGTTGTGCACTCAAATCTTTTGCTGTATTTAGTTTATTTTGGCATCCGGATGATGATTCTAGCATGAAATTGCTTGGGCACCTGTTAATTTTTAAGATTTTGACACATTCAGCTCAAATGTACAATCATGCGCTAAAAACGCATTTAAAGCAATAAAAAGGTGATTATGGCTGTCAAACCTAAACCAAACGTTGTGCACTCAAATCTTTTGCTGTATTTAGTTTATTTTGACATCCGGATGATGATTCTAGCATGAAATTGCTTGGGCACCTGTTAATTTTTAAGATTTTGACACATTTAGCTCAAATGTACACAATTGCTGATTATGGCTGTCAAATCTAAACCAAACGTTGTGCACTCAAATCTTTTGCTGTATTTAGTTTATTTTGGCATCCGGATGATGATTCTAGCATGAAATTGCTTGGGCACCTGTTAATTTTTAAGATTTTGACACATTCAGCTCAAATGTACAATCATGCGCTAAAAACGCATTTAAAGCAATAAAAAGGTGATTATGGCTGTCAAACCTAAACCAAACGTTGTGCACTCAAATCTTTTGCTGTATTTAGTTTATTTTGGCATCCGGATGATTATTCTAGCATGAAATTGCTTGGGCACCTGTTAATTTTTAAGATTTTGACACATTCAGCTCAAATGTACACAATTGCTGATTATGGCTGTCAAACCTAAACCAAACGTTGTGCACTCAAATTTTTTGCTATAATTAGTTTATTTTGGCATCCGGATGATGATTCTAGCATGAAATTGCTTGGGCACCTGTTAATTTTTAAGATTTTGACACATTCAGCTCAAATGTACACAATTGCTGATTATGGCTGTCAAATCTAAACCAAACGTTGTGCACTCAAATCTTTTGCTGTATTTAGTTTATTTTGGCATCCGGATGATGATTCTAGCATGAAATTGCTTGGGCACCTGTTAATTTTTAAGATTTTGACACATTCAGCTCAAATGTACAATCATGCGCTACAAACGCATTTAAAGCAATAAAAAGGTGATTATGGCTGTCAAACCTAAACCAAACGTTGTGCACTCAAATCTTTTGCTATATTTAGTTTATTTTGGCATCCGGATGATGATTCTAGCATGAAATTGCTTGGGCACCTGTTAATTTTTAAGATTTTGACACATTCAGCTCAAATGTACACAATTGCTGATTATGGCTGTCAAACCTAAACCAAACGTTGTGCACTCAAATCTTTTGCTATAATTAGTTTATTTTGGCATCCGGATGATGATTCTAGCATGAAATTGCTTGGGCACCTGTTAATTTTTAAGATTTTGACACATTCAGCTCAAATGTACAATCATGCGCTACAAACGCATTTAAAGCAATAAAAAGGTGATTATGGCTGTCAAACCTAAACCAAACGTTGTGCACTCAAATCTTTTGCTGTATTTAGTTTATTTTGGCATCCGGATGATGATTCTAGCATGAAATTGCTTGGGCACCTGTTAATTTTTAAGATTTTGACACATTCAGCTCAAATGTACACAATTGCTGATTATGGCTGTCAAATCTAAACCAAACATTGTGCACTCAAATCTTTTGCTGTATTTAGTTTATTTTGGCATCCGGATGATGATTCTAGCATGAAATTGCTTGGGCACCTGTTAATTTTTAAGATTTTGACACATTCAGCTCAAATGTACAATCATGCGCTAAAAACGCATTTAAAGCAATAAAAAGGTGATTGTGGCTGTCAAACCTAAACCAAACGTTGTGCACTCAAATCTTTTGCTGTATTTAGTTTATTTTGACATCCGGATGATGATTCTAGCATGAAATTGCTTGGGCACCTGTTAATTTTTAAGATTTTGACACATTTAGCTCAAATGTACACAATTGCTGATTATGGCTGTCAAATCTAAACCAAACGTTGTGCACTCAAATCTTTTGCTGTATTTAGTTTATTTTGGCATCCGGATGATGATTCTAGCATGAAATTGCTTGGGCACCTGTTAATTTTTAAGATTTTGACACATTCAGCTCAAATGTACAATCATGCGCTACAAACGCATTTAAAGCAATAAAAAGGTGATTATGGCTGTCAAACCTAAACCAAACGTTGTGCACTCAAATCTTTTGCTATATTTAGTTTATTTTGGCATCCGGATGATGATTCTAGCATGAAATTGCTTGGGCACCTGTTAATTTTTAAGATTTTGACACATTCAGCTCAAATGTACACAATTGCTGATTATGGCTGTCAAACCTAAACCAAACGTTGTGCACTCAAATCTTTTGCTATAATTAGTTTATTTTGGCATCCGGATGATGATTCTAGCATGAAATTGCTTGGGCACCTGTTAATTTTTAAGATTTTGACACATTCAGCTCAAATGTACAATCATGCGCTACAAACGCATTTAAAGCAATAAAAAGGTGATTATGGCTGTCAAACCTAAACCAAACGTTGTGCACTCAAATCTTTTGCTGTATTTAGTTTATTTTGGCATCCGGATGATGATTCTAGCATGAAATTGCTTGGGCACCTGTTAATTTTTAAGATTTTGACACATTCAGCTCAAATGTACAATCATGCGCTAAAAACGCATTTAAAGCAATAAAAAGGTGATTATGGCTGTCAAACCTAAACCAAACGTTGTGCACTCAAATCTTTTGCTGTATTTAGTTTATTTTGACATCCGGATGATGATTCTAGCATGAAATTGCTTGGGCACCTGTTAATTTTTAAGATTTTGACACATTTAGCTCAAATGTACACAATTGCTGATTATGGCTGTCAAATCTAAACCAAACGTTGTGCACTCAAATCTTTTGCTGTATTTAGTTTATTTTGGCATCCGGATGATGATTCTAGCATGAAATTGCTTGGGCACCTGTTAATTTTTAAGATTTTGACACATTCAGCTCAAATGTACAATCATGCGCTACAAACGCATTTAAAGCAATAAAAAGGTGATTATGGCTGTCAAACCTAAACCAAACGTTGTGCACTCAAATCTTTTGCTATATTTAGTTTATTTTGGCATCCGGATGATGATTCTAGCATGAAATTGCTTGGGCACCTGTTAATTTTTAAGATTTTGACACATTCAGCTCAAATGTACACAATTGCTGATTATGGCTGTCAAACCTAAACCAAACGTTGTGCACTCAAATCTTTTGCTATAATTAGTTTATTTTGGCATCCGGATGATGATTCTAGCATGAAATTGCTTGGGCACCTGTTAATTTTTAAGATTTTGACACATTCAGCTCAAATGTGCAATCATGCGCTACAAACGCATTTAAAGCAATAAAAAGGTGATTATGGCTGTCAAACCTAAACCAAACGTTGTGCACTCAAATCTTTTGCTGTATTTAGTTTATTTTGGCATCCGGATGATGATTCTAGCATGAAATTGCTTGGGCACCTGTTAATTTTTAAGATTTTGACACATTCAGCTCAAATGTACACAATTGCTGATTATGGCTGTCAAATCTAAACCAAACGTTGTGCACTCAAATCTTTTGCTGTATTTAGTTTATTTTGGCATCCGGATGATGATTCTAGCATGAAATTGCTTGGGCACCTGTTAATTTTTAAGATTTTGACACATTCAGCTCAAATGTACACAATTGCTGATTATGGCTGTCAAATCTAAACCAAACGTTGTGCACTCAAATCTTTTGCTGTATTTAGTTTATTTTGGCATCCGGATGATGATTCTAGCATGAAATTGCTTGGGCACCTGTTAATTTTTAAGATTTTGACACATTCAGCTCAAATGTACAATCATGCGCTAAAAACGCATTTAAAGCAATAAAAAGGTGATTATGGCTGTCAAACCTAAACCAAACGTTGTGCACTCAAATCTTTTGCTGTATTTAGTTTATTTTGACATCCGGATGATGATTCTAGCATGAAATTGCTTGGGCACCTGTTAATTTTTAAGATTTTGACACATTCAGCTCAAATGTACACAATTGCTGATTATGGCTGTCAAATCTAAACCAAACGTTGTGCACTCAAATCTTTTGCTGTATTTAGTTTATTTTGGCATCCGGATGATGATTCTAGCATGAAATTGCTTGGGCACCTGTTAATTTTTAAGATTTTGACACATTCAGCTCAAATGTACAATCATGCGCTACAAACGCATTTAAAGCAATAAAAAGGTGATTATGGCTGTCAAACCTAAACCAAACGTTGTGCACTCAAATCTTTTGCTATATTTAGTTTATTTTGGCATCCGGATGATGATTCTAGCATGAAATTGCTTGGGCACCTGTTAATTTTTAAGATTTTGACACATTCAGCTCAAATGTACACAATTGCTGATTATGGCTGTCAAACCTAAACCAAACGTTGTGCACTCAAATCTTTTGCTATAATTAGTTTATTTTGGCATCCGGATGATGATTCTAGCATGAAATTGCTTGGGCACCTGTTAATTTTTAAGATTTTGACACATTCAGCTCAAATGTACAATCATGCGCTACAAACGCATTTAAAGCAATAAAAAGGTGATTATGGCTGTCAAACCTAAACCAAACGTTGTGCACTCAAATCTTTTGCTGTATTTAGTTTATTTTGGCATCCGGATGATGATTCTAGCATGAAATTGCTTGGGCACCTGTTAATTTTTAAGATTTTGACACATTCAGCTCAAATGTACACAATTGCTGATTATGGCTGTCAAATCTAAACCAAACGTTGTGCACTCAAATCTTTTGCTGTATTTAGTTTATTTTGGCATCCGGATGATGATTCTAGCATGAAATTGCTTGGGCACCTGTTAATTTTTAAGATTTTGACACATTCAGCTCAAATGTACACAATTGCTGATTATGGCTGTCAAATCTAAACCAAACGTTGTGCACTCAAATCTTTTGCTGTATTTAGTTTATTTTGGCATCCGGATGATGATTCTAGCATGAAATTGCTTGGGCACCTGTTAATTTTTAAGATTTTGACACATTCAGCTCAAATGTACAATCATGCGCTACAAACGCATTTAAAGCAATAAAAAGGTGATTATGGCTGTCAAACCTAAACCAAACGTTGTGCACTCAAATCTTTTGCTATATTTAGTTTATTTTGGCATCCGGATGATGATTCTAGCATGAAATTGCTTGGGCACCTGTTAATTTTTAAGATTTTGACACATTCAGCTCAAATGTACACAATTGCTGATTATGGCTGTCAAACCTAAACCAAACGTTGTGCACTCAAATCTTTTGCTATAATTAGTTTATTTTGGCATCCGGATGATGATTCTAGCATGAAATTGCTTGGGCACCTGTTAATTTTTAAGATTTTGACACATTCAGCTCAAATGTACAATCATGCGCTACAAACGCATTTAAAGCAATAAAAAGGTGATTATGGCTGTCAAACCTAAACCAAACGTTGTGCACTCAAATCTTTTGCTGTATTTAGTTTATTTTGGCATCCGGATGATGATTCTAGCATGAAATTGCTTGGGCACCTGTTAATTTTTAAGATTTTGACACATTCAGCTCAAATGTACACAATTGCTGATTATGGCTGTCAAATCTAAACCAAACATTGTGCACTCAAATCTTTTGCTGTATTTAGTTTATTTTGGCATCCGGATGATGATTCTAGCATGAAATTGCTTGGGCACCTGTTAATTTTTAAGATTTTGACACATTCAGCTCAAATGTACAATCATGCGCTAAAAACGCATTTAAAGCAATAAAAAGGTGATTGTGGCTGTCAAACCTAAACCAAACGTTGTGCACTCAAATCTTTTGCTGTATTTAGTTTATTTTGACATCCGGATGATGATTCTAGCATGAAATTGCTTGGGCACCTGTTAATTTTTAAGATTTTGACACATTTAGCTCAAATGTACACAATTGCTGATTATGGCTGTCAAATCTAAACCAAACGTTGTGCACTCAAATCTTTTGCTGTATTTAGTTTATTTTGGCATCCGGATGATGATTCTAGCATGAAATTGCTTGGGCACCTGTTAATTTTTAAGATTTTGACACATTCAGCTCAAATGTACAATCATGCGCTACAAACGCATTTAAAGCAATAAAAAGGTGATTATGGCTGTCAAACCTAAACCAAACGTTGTGCACTCAAATCTTTTGCTATATTTAGTTTATTTTGGCATCCGGATGATGATTCTAGCATGAAATTGCTTGGGCACCTGTTAATTTTTAAGATTTTGACACATTCAGCTCAAATGTACACAATTGCTGATTATGGCTGTCAAACCTAAACCAAACGTTGTGCACTCAAATCTTTTGCTATAATTAGTTTATTTTGGCATCCGGATGATGATTCTAGCATGAAATTGCTTGGGCACCTGTTAATTTTTAAGATTTTGACACATTCAGCTCAAATGTACAATCATGCGCTACAAACGCATTTAAAGCAATAAAAAGGTGATTATGGCTGTCAAACCTAAACCAAACGTTGTGCACTCAAATCTTTTGCTGTATTTAGTTTATTTTGGCATCCGGATGATGATTCTAGCATGAAATTGCTTGGGCACCTGTTAATTTTTAAGATTTTGACACATTCAGCTCAAATGTACACAATTGCTGATTATGGCTGTCAAATCTAAACCAAACGTTGTGCACTCAAATCTTTTGCTGTATTTAGTTTATTTTGGCATCCGGATGATGATTCTAGCATGAAATTGCTTGGGCACCTGTTAATTTTTAAGATTTTGACACATTCAGCTCAAATGTACAATCATGCGCTAAAAACGCATTTAAAGCAATAAAAAGGTGATTATGGCTGTCAAACCTAAACCAAACGTTGTGCACTCAAATCTTTTGCTGTATTTAGTTTATTTTGACATCCGGATGATGATTCTAGCATGAAATTGCTTGGGCACCTGTTAATTTTTAAGATTTTGACACATTTAGCTCAAATGTACACAATTGCTGATTATGGCTGTCAAATCTAAACCAAACGTTGTGCACTCAAATCTTTTGCTGTATTTAGTTTATTTTGGCATCCGGATGATGATTCTAGCATGAAATTGCTTGGGCACCTGTTAATTTTTAAGATTTTGACACATTCAGCTCAAATGTACAATCATGCGCTACAAACGCATTTAAAGCAATAAAAAGGTGATTATGGCTGTCAAACCTAAACCAAACGTTGTGCACTCAAATCTTTTGCTATATTTAGTTTATTTTGGCATCCGGATGATGATTCTAGCATGAAATTGCTTGGGCACCTGTTAATTTTTAAGATTTTGACACATTCAGCTCAAATGTACACAATTGCTGATTATGGCTGTCAAACCTAAACCAAACGTTGTGCACTCAAATCTTTTGCTATAATTAGTTTATTTTGGCATCCGGATGATGATTCTAGCATGAAATTGCTTGGGCACCTGTTAATTTTTAAGATTTTGACACATTCAGCTCAAATGTGCAATCATGCGCTACAAACGCATTTAAAGCAATAAAAAGGTGATTATGGCTGTCAAACCTAAACCAAACGTTGTGCACTCAAATCTTTTGCTGTATTTAGTTTATTTTGGCATCCGGATGATGATTCTAGCATGAAATTGCTTGGGCACCTGTTAATTTTTAAGATTTTGACACATTCAGCTCAAATGTACAATCATGCGCTACAAACGCATTTAAAGCAATAAAAAGGTGATTATGGCTGTCAAACCTAAACCAAACGTTGTGCACTCAAATCTTTTGCTGTATTTAGTTTATTTTGGCATCCGGATGATGATTCTAGCATGAAATTGCTTGGGCACCTGTTAATTTTTAAGATTTTGACACATTCAGCTCAAATGTACACAATTGCTGATTATGGCTGTCAAATCTAAACCAAACGTTGTGCACTCAAATCTTTTGCTGTATTTATTTATTTTGGCATCCGGATGATGATTCTAGCATGAAATTGCTTGGGCACCTGTTAATTTTTAAGATTTTGACACATTCAGCTCAAATGTACAATCATGCGCTAAAAACGCATTTAAAGCAATAAAAAGGTGATTATGGCTGTCAAACCTAAACCAAACGTTGTGCACTCAAATCTTTTGCTGTATTTAGTTTATTTTGACATCCGGATGATGATTCTAGCATGAAATTGCTTGGGCACCTGTTAATTTTTAAGATTTTGACACATTTAGCTCAAATGTACACAATTGCTGATTATGGCTGTCAAATCTAAACCAAACGTTGTGCACTCAAATCTTTTGCTGTATTTAGTTTATTTTGGCATCCGGATGATGATTCTAGCATGAAATTGCTTGGGCACCTGTTAATTTTTAAGATTTTGACACATTCAGCTCAAATGTACAATCATGCGCTACAAACGCATTTAAAGCAATAAAAAGGTGATTATGGCTGTCAAACCTAAACCAAACGTTGTGCACTCAAATCTTTTGCTATATTTAGTTTATTTTGGCATCCGGATGATGATTCTAGCATGAAATTGCTTGGGCACCTGTTAATTTTTAAGATTTTGACACATTCAGCTCAAATGTACACAATTGCTGATTATGGCTGTCAAACCTAAACCAAACGTTGTGCACTCAAATCTTTTGCTATAATTAGTTTATTTTGGCATCCGGATGATGATTCTAGCATGAAATTGCTTGGGCACCTGTTAATTTTTAAGATTTTGACACATTCAGCTCAAATGTGCAATCATGCGCTACAAACGCATTTAAAGCAATAAAAAGGTGATTATGGCTGTCAAACCTAAACCAAACGTTGTGCACTCAAATCTTTTGCTGTATTTAGTTTATTTTGGCATCCGGATGATGATTCTAGCATGAAATTGCTTGGGCACCTGTTAATTTTTAAGATTTTGACACATTCAGCTCAAATGTACACAATTGCTGATTATGGCTGTCAAATCTAAACCAAACGTTGTGCACTCAAATCTTTTGCTGTATTTAGTTTATTTTGGCATCCGGATGATGATTCTAGCATGAAATTGCTTGGGCACCTGTTAATTTTTAAGATTTTGACACATTCAGCTCAAATGTACACAATTGCTGATTATGGCTGTCAAATCTAAACCAAACGTTGTGCACTCAAATCTTTTGCTGTATTTAGTTTATTTTGGCATCCGGATGATGATTCTAGCATGAAATTGCTTGGGCACCTGTTAATTTTTAAGATTTTGACACATTCAGCTCAAATGTACAATCATGCGCTAAAAACGCATTTAAAGCAATAAAAAGGTGATTATGGCTGTCAAACCTAAACCAAACGTTGTGCACTCAAATCTTTTGCTGTATTTAGTTTATTTTGGCATCCGGATGATGATTCTAGCATGAAATTGCTTGGGCACCTGTTAATTTTTAAGATTTTGACACATTCAGCTCAAATGTACACAATTGCTGATTATGGCTGTCAAATCTAAACCAAACGTTGTGCACTCAAATCTTTTGCTGTATTTAGTTTATTTTGGCATCCGGATGATGATTCTAGCATGAAATTGCTTGGGCACCTGTTAATTTTTAAGATTTTGACACATTCAGCTCAAATGTACAATCATGCGCTAAAAACGCATTTAAAGCAATAAAAAGGTGATTATGGCTGTCAAACCTAAACCAAACGTTGTGCACTCAAATCTTTTGCTGTATTTAGTTTATTTTGACATCCGGATGATGATTCTAGCATGAAATTGCTTGGGCACCTGTTAATTTTTAAGATTTTGACACATTTAGCTCAAATGTACACAATTGCTGATTATGGCTGTCAAATCTAAACCAAACGTTGTGCACTCAAATCTTTTGCTGTATTTAGTTTATTTTGGCATCCGGATGATGATTCTAGCATGAAATTGCTTGGGCACCTGTTAATTTTTAAGATTTTGACACATTCAGCTCAAATGTACAATCATGCGCTACAAACGCATTTAAAGCAATAAAAAGGTGATTATGGCTGTCAAACCTAAACCAAACGTTGTGCACTCAAATCTTTTGCTATATTTAGTTTATTTTGGCATCCGGATGATGATTCTAGCATGAAATTGCTTGGGCACCTGTTAATTTTTAAGATTTTGACACATTCAGCTCAAATGTACACAATTGCTGATTATGGCTGTCAAACCTAAACCAAACGTTGTGCACTCAAAACCTTTGCTATAATTAGTTTATTTTGGCATCCGGATGATGATTCTAGCATGAAATTGCTTGGGCACCTGTTAATTTTTAAGATTTTGACACATTCAGCTCAAATGTACAATCATGCGCTACAAACGCATTTAAAGCAATAAAAAGGTGATTATGGCTGTCAAACCTAAACCAAACGTTGTGCACTCAAATCTTTTGCTGTATTTAGTTTATTTTGGCATCCGGATGATGATTCTAGCATGAAATTGCTTGGGCACCTGTTAATTTTTAAGATTTTGACACATTCAGCTCAAATGTACACAATTGATGATTATGGCTGTCAAATCTAAACCAAACGTTGTGCACTCAAATCTTTTGCTGTATTTAGTTTATTTTGGCATCCGGATGATGATTCTAGCATGAAATTGCTTGGGCACCTGTTAATTTTTAAGATTTTGACACATTCAGCTCAAATGTACAATCATGCGCTACAAACGCATTTAAAGCAATAAAAAGGTGATTATGGCTGTCAAACCTAAACCAAACGTTGTGCACTCAAATCTTTTGCTGTATTTAGTTTATTTTGGCATCCGGATGATGATTCTAGCATGAAATTGCTTGGGCACCTGTTAATTTTTAAGATTTTGACACATTCAGCTCAAATGTACACAATTGCTGATTATGGCTGTCAAATCTAAACCAAACGTTGTGCACTCAAATCTTTTGCTGTATTTAGTTTATTTTGGCATCCGGATGATGATTCTAGCATGAAATTGCTTGGGCACCTGTTAATTTTTAAGATTTTGACACATTCAGCTCAAATGTACAATCATGCGCTAAAAACGCATTTAAAGCAATAAAAAGGTGATTATGGCTGTCAAACCTAAACCAAACGTTGTGCACTCAAATCTTTTGCTGTATTTAGTTTATTTTGACATCCGGATGATGATTCTAGCATGAAATTGCTTGGGCACCTGTTAATTTTTAAGATTTTGACACATTTAGCTCAAATGTACACAATTGCTGATTATGGCTGTCAAATCTAAACCAAACGTTGTGCACTCAAATCTTTTGCTGTATTTAGTTTATTTTGGCATCCGGATGATGATTCTAGCATGAAATTGCTTGGGCACCTGTTAATTTTTAAGATTTTGACACATTCAGCTCAAATGTACAATCATGCGCTACAAACGCATTTAAAGCAATAAAAAGGTGATTATGGCTGTCAAACCTAAACCAAACGTTGTGCACTCAAATCTTTTGCTATATTTAGTTTATTTTGGCATCCGGATGATGATTCTAGCATGAAATTGCTTGGGCACCTGTTAATTTTTAAGATTTTGACACATTCAGCTCAAATGTACACAATTGCTGATTATGGCTGTCAAACCTAAACCAAACGTTGTGCACTCAAATCTTTTGCTATAATTAGTTTATTTTGGCATCCGGATGATGATTCTAGCATGAAATTGCTTGGGCACCTGTTAATTTTTAAGATTTTGACACATTCAGCTCAAATGTGCAATCATGCGCTACAAACGCATTTAAAGCAATAAAAAGGTGATTATGGCTGTCAAACCTAAACCAAACGTTGTGCACTCAAATCTTTTGCTGTATTTAGTTTATTTTGGCATCCGGATGATGATTCTAGCATGAAATTGCTTGGGCACCTGTTAATTTTTAAGATTTTGACACATTCAGCTCAAATGTACACAATTGCTGATTATGGCTGTCAAATCTAAACCAAACGTTGTGCACTCAAATCTTTTGCTGTATTTAGTTTATTTTGGCATCCGGATGATGATTCTAGCATGAAATTGCTTGGGCACCTGTTAATTTTTAAGATTTTGACACATTCAGCTCAAATGTACACAATTGCTGATTATGGCTGTCAAATCTAAACCAAACGTTGTGCACTCAAATCTTTTGCTGTATTTAGTTTATTTTGGCATCCGGATGATGATTCTAGCATGAAATTGCTTGGGCACCTGTTAATTTTTAAGATTTTGACACATTCAGCTCAAATGTACAATCATGCGCTAAAAACGCATTTAAAGCAATAAAAAGGTGATTATGGCTGTCAAACCTAAACCAAACGTTGTGCACTCAAATCTTTTGCTGTATTTAGTTTATTTTGGCATCCGGATGATGATTCTAGCATGAAATTGCTTGGGCACCTGTTAATTTTTAAGATTTTGACACATTCAGCTCAAATGTACACAATTGCTGATTATGGCTGTCAAATCTAAACCAAACGTTGTGCACTCAAATCTTTTGCTGTATTTAGTTTATTTTGGCATCCGGATGATGATTCTAGCATGAAATTGCTTGGGCACCTGTTAATTTTTAAGATTTTGACACATTCAGCTCAAATGTACACAATTGATGATTATGGCTGTCAAATCTAAACCAAACGTTGTGCACTCAAATCTTTTGCTGTATTTAGTTTATTTTGGCATCCGGATGATGATTCTAGCATGAAATTGCTTGGGCACCTGTTAATTTTTAAGATTTTGACACATTCAGCTCAAATGTACAATCATGCGCTACAAACGCATTTAAAGCAATAAAAAGGTGATTATGGCTGTCAAACCTAAACCAAACGTTGTGCACTCAAATCTTTTGCTGTATTTAGTTTATTTTGGCATCCGGATGATGATTCTAGCATGAAATTGCTTGGGCACCTGTTAATTTTTAAGATTTTGACACATTCAGCTCAAATGTACACAATTGCTGATTATGGCTGTCAAATCTAAACCAAACGTTGTGCACTCAAATCTTTTGCTGTATTTAGTTTATTTTGGCATCCGGATGATGATTCTAGCATGAAATTGCTTGGGCACCTGTTAATTTTTAAGATTTTGACACATTCAGCTCAAATGTACAATCATGCGCTAAAAACGCATTTAAAGCAATAAAAAGGTGATTATGGCTGTCAAACCTAAACCAAACGTTGTGCACTCAAATCTTTTGCTGTATTTAGTTTATTTTGACATCCGGATGATGATTCTAGCATGAAATTGCTTGGGCACCTGTTAATTTTTAAGATTTTGACACATTTAGCTCAAATGTACACAATTGCTGATTATGGCTGTCAAATCTAAACCAAACGTTGTGCACTCAAATCTTTTGCTGTATTTAGTTTATTTTGGCATCCGGATGATGATTCTAGCATGAAATTGCTTGGGCACCTGTTAATTTTTAAGATTTTGACACATTCAGCTCAAATGTACAATCATGCGCTACAAACGCATTTAAAGCAATAAAAAGGTGATTATGGCTGTCAAACCTAAACCAAACGTTGTGCACTCAAATCTTTTGCTATATTTAGTTTATTTTGGCATCCGGATGATGATTCTAGCATGAAATTGCTTGGGCACCTGTTAATTTTTAAGATTTTGACACATTCAGCTCAAATGTACACAATTGCTGATTATGGCTGTCAAACCTAAACCAAACGTTGTGCACTCAAATCTTTTGCTATAATTAGTTTATTTTGGCATCCGGATGATGATTCTAGCATGAAATTGCTTGGGCACCTGTTAATTTTTAAGATTTTGACACATTCAGCTCAAATGTGCAATCATGCGCTACAAACGCATTTAAAGCAATAAAAAGGTGATTATGGCTGTCAAACCTAAACCAAACGTTGTGCACTCAAATCTTTTGCTGTATTTAGTTTATTTTGGCATCCGGATGATGATTCTAGCATGAAATTGCTTGGGCACCTGTTAATTTTTAAGATTTTGACACATTCAGCTCAAATGTACACAATTGCTGATTATGGCTGTCAAATCTAAACCAAACGTTGTGCACTCAAATCTTTTGCTGTATTTAGTTTATTTTGGCATCCGGATGATGATTCTAGCATGAAATTGCTTGGGCACCTGTTAATTTTTAAGATTTTGACACATTCAGCTCAAATGTACACAATTGCTGATTATGGCTGTCAAATCTAAACCAAACGTTGTGCACTCAAATCTTTTGCTGTATTTAGTTTATTTTGGCATCCGGATGATGATTCTAGCATGAAATTGCTTGGGCACCTGTTAATTTTTAAGATTTTGACACATTCAGCTCAAATGTACAATCATGCGCTAAAAACGCATTTAAAGCAATAAAAAGGTGATTATGGCTGTCAAACCTAAACCAAACGTTGTGCACTCAAATCTTTTGCTGTATTTAGTTTATTTTGGCATCCGGATGATGATTCTAGCATGAAATTGCTTGGGCACCTGTTAATTTTTAAGATTTTGACACATTCAGCTCAAATGTACACAATTGCTGATTATGGCTGTCAAATCTAAACCAAACGTTGTGCACTCAAATCTTTTGCTGTATTTAGTTTATTTTGGCATCCGGATGATGATTCTAGCATGAAATTGCTTGGGCACCTGTTAATTTTTAAGATTTTGACACATTCAGCTCAAATGTACAATCATGCGCTAAAAACGCATTTAAAGCAATAAAAAGGTGATTATGGCTGTCAAACCTAAACCAAACGTTGTGCACTCAAATCTTTTGCTGTATTTAGTTTATTTTGACATCCGGATGATGATTCTAGCATGAAATTGCTTGGGCACCTGTTAATTTTTAAGATTTTGACACATTTAGCTCAAATGTACACAATTGCTGATTATGGCTGTCAAATCTAAACCAAACGTTGTGCACTCAAATCTTTTGCTGTATTTAGTTTATTTTGGCATCCGGATGATGATTCTAGCATGAAATTGCTTGGGCACCTGTTAATTTTTAAGATTTTGACACATTCAGCTCAAATGTACAATCATGCGCTACAAACGCATTTAAAGCAATAAAAAGGTGATTATGGCTGTCAAACCTAAACCAAACGTTGTGCACTCAAATCTTTTGCTATATTTAGTTTATTTTGGCATCCGGATGATGATTCTAGCATGAAATTGCTTGGGCACCTGTTAATTTTTAAGATTTTGACACATTCAGCTCAAATGTACACAATTGCTGATTATGGCTGTCAAACCTAAACCAAACGTTGTGCACTCAAAACTTTTGCTATAATTAGTTTATTTTGGCATCCGGATGATGATTCTAGCATGAAATTGCTTGGGCACCTGTTAATTTTTAAGATTTTGACACATTCAGCTCAAATGTACAATCATGCGCTACAAACGCATTTAAAGCAATAAAAAGGTGATTATGGCTGTCAAACCTAAACCAAACGTTGTGCACTCAAATCTTTTGCTGTATTTAGTTTATTTTGGCATCCGGATGATGATTCTAGCATGAAATTGCTTGGGCACCTGTTAATTTTTAAGATTTTGACACATTCAGCTCAAATGTACACAATTGATGATTATGGCTGTCAAATCTAAACCAAACGTTGTGCACTCAAATCTTTTGCTGTATTTAGTTTATTTTGGCATCCGGATGATGATTCTAGCATGAAATTGCTTGGGCACCTGTTAATTTTTAAGATTTTGACACATTCAGCTCAAATGTACAATCATGCGCTACAAACGCATTTAAAGCAATAAAAAGGTGATTAT
Organism: Festucalex cinctus; assembly: GCF_051991245.1. Taxonomy (NCBI): domain Eukaryota; kingdom Metazoa; phylum Chordata; class Actinopteri; order Syngnathiformes; family Syngnathidae; genus Festucalex; species Festucalex cinctus. The sequence goes on along the minus strand of NW_027520280.1, from coordinate 307,140 downwards.
GGCTGTCAAACCTAAACCAAACGTTGTGCACTCAAATCTTTTGCTGTATTTAGTTTATTTTGGCATCCGGATGATGATTCTAGCATGAAATTGCTTGGGCACCTGTTAATTTTTAAGATTTTGACACATTCAGCTCAAATGTACAATCATGCGCTACAAACGCATTTAAAGCAATAAAAAGGTGATTATGGCTGTCAAACCTAAACCAAACGTTGTGCACTCAAATCTTTTGCTGTATTTAGTTTATTTTGGCATCCGGATGATGATTCTAGCATGAAATTGCTTGGGCACCTGTTAATTTTTAAGATTTTGACACATTCAGCTCAAATGTACACAATTGCTGATTATGGCTGTCAAATCTAAACCAAACGTTGTGCACTCAAATCTTTTGCTGTATTTAGTTTATTTTGGCATCCGGATGATGATTCTAGCATGAAATTGCTTGGGCACCTGTTAATTTTTAAGATTTTGACACATTCAGCTCAAATGTACAATCATGCGCTACAAACGCATTTAAAGCAATAAAAAGGTGATTATGGCTGTCAAACCTAAACCAAACGTTGTGCACTCAAATCTTTTGCTATATTTAGTTTATTTTGGCATCCGGATGATGATTCTAGCATGAAATTGCTTGGGCACCTGTTAATTTTTAAGATTTTGACACATTCAGCTCAAATGTACACAATTGCTGATTATGGCTGTCAAACCTAAACCAAACGTTGTGCACTCAAATCTTTTGCTATAATTAGTTTATTTTGGCATCCGGATGATGATTCTAGCATGAAATTGCTTGGGCACCTGTTAATTTTTAAGATTTTGACACATTCAGCTCAAATGTGCAATCATGCGCTACAAACGCATTTAAAGCAATAAAAAGGTGATTATGGCTGTCAAACCTAAACCAAACGTTGTGCACTCAAATCTTTTGCTGTATTTAGTTTATTTTGGCATCCGGATGATGATTCTAGCATGAAATTGCTTGGGCACCTGTTAATTTTTAAGATTTTGACACATTCAGCTCAAATGTACACAATTGCTGATTATGGCTGTCAAATCTAAACCAAACGTTGTGCACTCAAATCTTTTGCTGTATTTAGTTTATTTTGGCATCCGGATGATGATTCTAGCATGAAATTGCTTGGGCACCTGTTAATTTTTAAGATTTTGACACATTCAGCTCAAATGTACACAATTGCTGATTATGGCTGTCAAATCTAAACCAAACGTTGTGCACTCAAATCTTTTGCTGTATTTAGTTTATTTTGGCATCCGGATGATGATTCTAGCATGAAATTGCTTGGGCACCTGTTAATTTTTAAGATTTTGACACATTCAGCTCAAATGTACAATCATGCGCTAAAAACGCATTTAAAGCAATAAAAAGGTGATTATGGCTGTCAAACCTAAACCAAACGTTGTGCACTCAAATCTTTTGCTGTATTTAGTTTATTTTGACATCCGGATGATGATTCTAGCATGAAATTGCTTGGGCACCTGTTAATTTTTAAGATTTTGACACATTCAGCTCAAATGTACACAATTGCTGATTATGGCTGTCAAATCTAAACCAAACGTTGTGCACTCAAATCTTTTGCTGTATTTAGTTTATTTTGGCATCCGGATGATGATTCTAGCATGAAATTGCTTGGGCACCTGTTAATTTTTAAGATTTTGACACATTCAGCTCAAATGTACAATCATGCGCTACAAACGCATTTAAAGCAATAAAAAGGTGATTATGGCTGTCAAACCTAAACCAAACGTTGTGCACTCAAATCTTTTGCTATATTTAGTTTATTTTGGCATCCGGATGATGATTCTAGCATGAAATTGCTTGGGCACCTGTTAATTTTTAAGATTTTGACACATTCAGCTCAAATGTACACAATTGCTGATTATGGCTGTCAAACCTAAACCAAACGTTGTGCACTCAAATCTTTTGCTGTATTTAGTTTATTTTGGCATCCGGATGATGATTCTAGCATGAAATTGCTTGGGCACCTGTTAATTTTTAAGATTTTGACACATTCAGCTCAAATGTACACAATTGCTGATTATGGCTGTCAAATCTAAACCAAACGTTGTGCACTCAAATCTTTTGCTGTATTTAGTTTATTTTGGCATCCGGATGATGATTCTAGCATGAAATTGCTTGGGCACCTGTTAATTTTTAAGATTTTGACACATTCAGCTCAAATGTACACAATTGCTGATTATGGCTGTCAAATCTAAACCAAACGTTGTGCACTCAAATCTTTTGCTGTATTTAGTTTATTTTGGCATCCGGATGATGATTCTAGCATGAAATTGCTTGGGCACCTGTTAATTTTTAAGATTTTGACACATTCAGCTCAAATGTACAATCATGCGCTAAAAACGCATTTAAAGCAATAAAAAGGTGATTATGGCTGTCAAACCTAAACCAAACGTTGTGCACTCAAATCTTTTGCTGTATTTAGTTTATTTTGACATCCGGATGATGATTCTAGCATGAAATTGCTTGGGCACCTGTTAATTTTTAAGATTTTGACACATTCAGCTCAAATGTACACAATTGCTGATTATGGCTGTCAAATCTAAACCAAACGTTGTGCACTCAAATCTTTTGCTGTATTTAGTTTATTTTGGCATCCGGATGATGATTCTAGCATGAAATTGCTTGGGCACCTGTTAATTTTTAAGATTTTGACACATTCAGCTCAAATGTACAATCATGCGCTACAAACGCATTTAAAGCAATAAAAAGGTGATTATGGCTGTCAAACCTAAACCAAACGTTGTGCACTCAAATCTTTTGCTATATTTAGTTTATTTTGGCATCCGGATGATGATTCTAGCATGAAATTGCTTGGGCACCTGTTAATTTTTAAGATTTTGACACATTCAGCTCAAATGTACACAATTGCTGATTATGGCTGTCAAACCTAAACCAAACGTTGTGCACTCAAATCTTTTGCTATAATTAGTTTATTTTGGCATCCGGATGATGATTCTAGCATGAAATTGCTTGGGCACCTGTTAATTTTTAAGATTTTGACACATTCAGCTCAAATGTACACAATTGCTGATTATGGCTGTCAAACCTAAACCAAACGTTGTGCACTCAAATCTTTTGCTGTATTTAGTTTATTTTGGCATCCGGATGATGATTCTAGCATGAAATTGCTTGGGCACCTGTTAATTTTTAAGATTTTGACACATTCAGCTCAAATATACACAATTGCTGATTATGGCTGTCAAATCTAAACCAAACGTTGTGCACTCAAATCTTTTGCTGTATTTAGTTTATTTTGGCATCCGGATGATGATTCTAGCATGAAATTGCTTGGGCACCTGTTAATTTTTAAGATTTTGACACATTCAGCTCAAATGTACAATCATGCGCTAAAAACGCATTTAAAGCAATAAAAAGGTGATTATGGCTGTCAAACCTAAACCAAACGTTGTGCACTCAAATCTTTTGCTGTATTTAGTTTATTTTGACATCCGGATGATGATTCTAGCATGAAATTGCTTGGGCACCTGTTAATTTTTAAGATTTTGACACATTTAGCTCAAATGTACACAATTGCTGATTATGGCTGTCAAATCTAAACCAAACGTTGTGCACTCAAATCTTTTGCTGTATTTAGTTTATTTTGGCATCCGGATGATGATTCTAGCATGAAATTGCTTGGGCACCTGTTAATTTTTAAGATTTTGACACATTCAGCTCAAATGTACAATCATGCGCTACAAACGCATTTAAAGCAATAAAAAGGTGATTATGGCTGTCAAACCTAAACCAAACGTTGTGCACTCAAATCTTTTGCTATATTTAGTTTATTTTGGCATCCGGATGATGATTCTAGCATGAAATTGCTTGGGCACCTGTTAATTTTTAAGATTTTGACACATTCAGCTCAAATGTACACAATTGCTGATTATGGCTGTCAAACCTAAACCAAACGTTGTGCACTCAAATCTTTTGCTATAATTAGTTTATTTTGGCATCCGGATGATGATTCTAGCATGAAATTGCTTGGGCACCTGTTAATTTTTAAGATTTTGACACATTCAGCTCAAATGTACAATCATGCGCTACAAACGCATTTAAAGCAATAAAAAGGTGATTATGGCTGTCAAACCTAAACCAAACGTTGTGCACTCAAATCTTTTGCTGTATTTAGTTTATTTTGGCATCCGGATGATGATTCTAGCATGAAATTGCTTGGGCACCTGTTAATTTTTAAGATTTTGACACATTCAGCTCAAATGTACACAATTGCTGATTATGGCTGTCAAATCTAAACCAAACGTTGTGCACTCAAATCTTTTGCTGTATTTAGTTTATTTTGGCATCCGGTTGATGATTCTAGCATGAAATTGCTTGGGCACCTGTTAATTTTTAAGATTTTGACACATTCAGCTCAAATGTACAATCATGCGCTACAAACGCATTTAAAGCAATAAAAAGGTGATTATGGCTGTCAAACCTAAACCAAACGTTGTGCACTCAAATCTTTTGCTGTATTTAGTTTATTTTGGCATCCGGATGATGATTCTAGCATGAAATTGCTTGGGCACCTGTTAATTTTTAAGATTTTGACACATTCAGCTCAAATGTACACAATTGCTGATTATGGCTGTCAAACCTAAACCAAACGTTGTGCACTCAAATCTTTTGCTATAATTAGTTTATTTTGGCATCCGGATGATGATTCTAGCATGAAATTGCTTGGGCACCTGTTAATTTTTAAGATTTTGACACATTCAGCTCAAATGTACAATCATGCGCTACAAACGCATTTAAAGCAATAAAAAGGTGATTATGGCTGTCAAACCTAAACCAAACGTTGTGCACTCAAATCTTTTGCTGTATTTAGTTTATTTTGACATCCGGATGATGATTCTAGCATGAAATTGCTTGGGCACCTGTTAATTTTTAAGATTTTGACACATTTAGCTCAAATGTACACAATTGCTGATTATGGCTGTCAAATCTAAACCAAACGTTGTGCACTCAAATCTTTTGCTGTATTTAGTTTATTTTGGCATCCGGATGATGATTCTAGCATGAAATTGCTTGGGCACCTGTTAATTTTTAAGATTTTGACACATTCAGCTCAAATGTACAATCATGCGCTACAAACGCATTTAAAGCAATAAAAAGGTGATTATGGCTGTCAAACCTAAACCAAACGTTGTGCACTCAAATCTTTTGCTATATTTAGTTTATTTTGGCATCCGGATGATGATTCTAGCATGAAATTGCTTGGGCACCTGTTAATTTTTAAGATTTTGACACATTCAGCTCAAATGTACACAATTGCTGATTATGGCTGTCAAACCTAAACCAAACGTTGTGCACTCAAAACTTTTGCTATAATTAGTTTATTTTGGCATCCGGATGATGATTCTAGCATGAAATTGCTTGGGCACCTGTTAATTTTTAAGATTTTGACACATTCAGCTCAAATGTACAATCATGCGCTACAAACGCATTTAAAGCAATAAAAAGGTGATTATGGCTGTCAAACCTAAACCAAACGTTGTGCACTCAAATCTTTTGCTGTATTTAGTTTATTTTGGCATCCGGATGATGATTCTAGCATGAAATTGCTTGGGCACCTGTTAATTTTTAAGATTTTGACACATTCAGCTCAAATGTACACAATTGATGATTATGGCTGTCAAATCTAAACCAAACGTTGTGCACTCAAATCTTTTGCTGTATTTAGTTTATTTTGGCATCCGGATGATGATTCTAGCATGAAATTGCTTGGGCACCTGTTAATTTTTAAGATTTTGACACATTCAGCTCAAATGTACAATCATGCGCTACAAACGCATTTAAAGCAATAAAAAGGTGATTATGGCTGTCAAACCTAAACCAAACGTTGTGCACTCAAATCTTTTGCTGTATTTAGTTTATTTTGGCATCCGGATGATGATTCTAGCATGAAATTGCTTGGGCACCTGTTAATTTTTAAGATTTTGACACATTCAGCTCAAATGTACAATCATGCGCTACAAACGCATTTAAAGCAATAAAAAGGTGATTATGGCTGTCAAACCTAAACCAAACGTTGTGCACTCAAATCTTTTGCTGTATTTAGTTTATTTTGGCATCCGGATGATGATTCTAGCATGAAATTGCTTGGGCACCTGTTAATTTTTAAGATTTTGACACATTCAGCTCAAATGTACACAATTGCTGATTATGGCTGTCAAATCTAAACCAAACGTTGTGCACTCAAATCTTTTGCTGTATTTAGTTTATTTTGGCATCCGGATGATGATTCTAGCATGAAATTGCTTGGGCACCTGTTAATTTTTAAGATTTTGACACATTCAGCTCAAATGTACAATCATGCGCTACAAACGCATTTAAAGCAATAAAAAGGTGATTATGGCTGTCAAACCTAAACCAAACGTTGTGCACTCAAATCTTTTGCTATATTTAGTTTATTTTGGCATCCGGATGATGATTCTAGCATGAAATTGCTTGGGCACCTGTTAATTTTTAAGATTTTGACACATTCAGCTCAAATGTACACAATTGCTGATTATGGCTGTCAAACCTAAACCAAACGTTGTGCACTCAAATCTTTTGCTATAATTAGTTTATTTTGGCATCCGGATGATGATTCTAGCATGAAATTGCTTGGGCACCTGTTAATTTTTAAGATTTTGACACATTCAGCTCAAATGTGCAATCATGCGCTACAAACGCATTTAAAGCAATAAAAAGGTGATTATGGCTGTCAAACCTAAACCAAACGTTGTGCACTCAAATCTTTTGCTGTATTTAGTTTATTTTGGCATCCGGATGATGATTCTAGCATGAAATTGCTTGGGCACCTGTTAATTTTTAAGATTTTGACACATTCAGCTCAAATGTACACAATTGCTGATTATGGCTGTCAAATCTAAACCAAACGTTGTGCACTCAAATCTTTTGCTGTATTTAGTTTATTTTGGCATCCGGATGATGATTCTAGCATGAAATTGCTTGGGCACCTGTTAATTTTTAAGATTTTGACACATTCAGCTCAAATGTACACAATTGCTGATTATGGCTGTCAAATCTAAACCAAACGTTGTGCACTCAAATCTTTTGCTGTATTTAGTTTATTTTGGCATCCGGATGATGATTCT